>NC_048591.1:45900594-45950594 GCF_013265735.2 Oncorhynchus mykiss | reverse complement strand
GTTACATCCCCAGGAAGAATATATCACTTAAAATAAATATATATAATCTGACAAGCGAACACCTAATTATGGTCATTTTCACGTTTTCATACATTCTTAGAATGTTTGGGAATTACCTACACTAAGGCATTTGTGAAAATTCTATAGCAATATAGAGTGGGAATGCAGCCGTGCGTTTGGACAATTAATAGACACTGCAGTAAATAAAACCAGGACCGGAGTCTACACAGACCAGGGCGCTATAGCCAATCAGAACTACAGTAGAGTTTTATACAAACAAGCCATTTGCCACACAGGCCTCATTCACTGTGATCTGGACTGTGTGTTTACAGGCAGTAGGGCCTGTCATCATTCACTTTGAACTGGACTGTGTGTTTACAGGCAGTAGGGCCTGTCATCATTCACTATGAACTGGACTGTGTGTTTACAGGCAGTAGGGCCTGTCATCATTCACTATGAACTGGACTGTGTGTTTACAGGCAGTAGGGCCTGTCATCATTCACTATGAACTGGACTGTGTGATCAGTCCTATTGATCAAACAACCATGTAAAAGGTAGGCTCTCTCTCCCTCAGTTTTTGTACATGAATAATAATAAAAAATTCAACAATTTAAGCTAGCCAGAGCAAGATGAGTTAAAATCTAAGAAACATCAGATGAACCCTCTCAAACTTTTTCAGCCAGTTGGCCGTCCAAATTGCACTGATAAATGACGGGGAATTGTAGCCTCCTCGTCCTTCTGCAACTTGCCTGCCAATGCAGGCTTGTCCCAAACAAGCACCGAAGTTAACTGACTAAAGTTGGCTATCTTGCTAGCTAGCTACTTCCAGACACAAATGAGAGAACACCTCAATCTGATCATTTTTACTCACCGTAGCAGAGCTGGTTAGCTAGGCTGTTTACATGTTATCTAGAGCGGTTTTAACTATTACTTTTTTGTCTACGTTTACTGACACTGGTCATATTCAGCCGGTGTTGCGAGTTCGTAAATGTTTTACAGAGCTGTTGTCTTCCGAATAAACTCTTAAAGACCTGGTCATCTTTTATATCAATAGCAGTCAATTATTAATCGTCACCTTATTCAGTCTCATCTGAACGTCGAAAAAATAATTATTGGTTATCTTCACGAAACGTGGCTAACAAGTTGAATCACCAATACAAAAATGTAGTTTCATTATTTATCTACTAAATAATCACACCTGTCGCACGACCCGGCTTGTCAGGGTGTGAGGTATGGAAATCCTGAAGCAGGGATGGGTCCAGAATGTGACGACGGGGCACCCAGCAGCGCTCCTCAGACCCGTATAGCTCCCAGTCCACCAGATACTGACAACCACAACCCCGACGGCATACATCCAAAAGCCGCTGGACGGTATAGGCAGGATGGTCATCGATGAGCCAATGGGGTGGAGGAGCAGCTGCAGGGGGGACAGGTGACTGGAGCAGACTGGTTTAATCACAGACACATGGAAGGTGGGGTGGATTTTGAGAGCGTCTGGGAGTTTCAGATGCACAGCAGAGGGGTTAATGACATGATCAATTGCGAATGGACCAATGAATCGGGGCGCTAGTTTTCTGGAAGCCACTTTCAAGGGCAAGTCCTTAGACAAGAACCATACCTTTTGGCCTGGAGTGTAGACAAGAGCTGAAGCACGACGACGGTTAGCTTTGGATTGGGTCCTGGTCGAGGCACGAAGAAGAGTAGCCCGGGCCCTCCTCCAGGTGCGATGACAACGGCGCATGTGGTCCTGGACCGAGGGCACCGCTACCTCGACCTCTTGGGCAGGGAACAATGGGGGTTGGTAACCCAGGGCACACTCATACCTGATGAGGCGTTGATGAGGGTATTGTGGGCATATTCCACCCAGGGTAACTGGCCGCTCCAGGAGGAAGGCTTAGCCGAAGTCACACAGCGAAGAGCAGTCTCCAACTCCAGGTTGGCTCACTCGGTCTGGCCATTGGTCTGGGGGTGATATCCAGATGAAAGGCTAACATTAATACAGAGTGCTGTGCTCTCCATACCTGGGATGTAAACTGGGGTCCCCTGTCAGAAGCAATGTCAATAGGGATGCCATGCATCCGCAACACACAGGATACCAGTAGGTCCGCTCTACCTGGAGGAAGGAAGCTTGGAGAGGGGAATGAAGTGAGCCGCTTTGGAAAATCGGTCAATAATAGTGTAGATGACTGAGTTACCGTTAGATGGGGGAGAGCCAGTGACGAAGTCTAGAGCTATGTGTGACCAGGGGCAACTGGGTATGGGAAGAGGGCAAAGCAGACCGGACGTAGGTTTGGTCGAAGGTTTTGTTCCGGGCACAGACCGAGAAAGCTGAGATTAACTCCAGAGCATCTTTCTCCATGGTGGGCCACCAAACTCGATGGTCCGGTTCATGCCAGGGTGACAGGTGAGGTGAGTAGCATGGGCCCACTGAAGAACTTCAGAGCGAACTGAATCTGGCACAAACAGAGCCTTACTAGGACCATTACCTGTGTCAGGTTGGTTCTGCTGATCCCCTGGAGAACACGGGACTCAATCTCCCAGGAGGCAGCAGCAACGATACAGGAGGGTGGCATAATGGTTTCTGGCTCGGAATCTGTGTTGTCTGCGGTGAACTGACGGGAGAGGGCATCGGGGTTAGTATTCTTAGATCCGGGGCGATAAGTGAGTGTGAAGTTGAATCTTCCGAAAAAATAATGCTGCAGAGAGTTCAGACGTTTGGCGGTCTGGATGTAGGATAGGTTTTTATGATCCATCCACACAAGGGGAGAACTGAGCCCTCCAACCAGTGACGACACTCCTCAAGAGCAAGCTTCATGGCCAGAAGTTCCCTGGTTACCCATGTCAAAATGTATCTGCAGGTGAGCGCTTGCGGGACAAGAATGCACATGGATAGAGCTTCTGATCAGAGGGTGAACGTTGAGGCAGGACAGCACCTAACCCGGTGTCGGAAGCGTCCACCTCGAGGACAAACTGGAGTTCTGTGTCTGGCTGGGTAAGGATTGGAACGGAAGTGAAGCAGTGCTTGAGTTTCTGGAACGCTGCCTCTGCCTCGGGGGACCGGTGGAATGGAGTGGAGGTGAGAGTGGTGAGAGGAGCTGCCAAAAGACTGTAGTCACGGATGAAACGTCTGTAAAACACCATGAAAACGCAGTAGTTGCTACAGATTAGCGGGTACAGGCCACTCTGTGACTGCCCTAACCTTGGCAGGGTCCATTCGTAGCTGTCCTTATGCAATAATGTAACCCACGAAGGACACAGAGGAAACATGAAACTCACATTTCTCAGCCTTAACAAAAAGTTTACCTGGACGTCGGACAAAAAAAGTTTGTCCGACAGCCAGGGAATCTTGGATGAATTCCTCCATAGCCTCTTGCTCAGGGCGAGAGAGGTTATACAACCTGCTACTGGGGAGAGGAGATCCAGGCTGAAGCTCTATAGCGCAGTCGTAAGGTCGATAAGGCGGCAGAGTTGTGGTGTGGTGCTTACTGAACACAGGACCGTGATACTCTGGAGGAACAGAAGACAGGTCCCGGGGATCTGGAATGGACTGGGGTACAAACAAGACGGGGAAGGGCAGAATGTAGACAATTGGAATTACAAAACGTACTCCAAATAGTTACCCTCCTGGATGGCCCAGAACCAGAGGAGAGTTGGGACTGTTTATGTGGAAACTGATATTTTCCTGGTGATTACCAGAGTGGCAGACCTGAGTATTTGTAGAGGTCTTGATTATGGAACGGGTTGCAGCTGGTGGAGAACTGCTCTGACTCCAGCATACCTGTCTCCAACCACACAATCACACAGAGAGGGAGAGAAGAAGATGGAGAGAACTGGGTGAATGGCTGCAGGTCAAGGAGTCACCGGATGTCCACTAGGGGGTGTAGCAAGAGCAGATGTGACATCGACATCTAGGATGTATCACTTCTTTAGTGAATAAGAGTTCAAAGTTCATATCAAGTTGTCATACTATAAACTCATGCTATATTCTGGCTAGTGTAATCAAATTCATCCTTCCAGCGTGGCGATTGTCACCTCCATATTGAAATTTGCCCTTCTAAACGGATGGACCTCAGTCCTCATGTGATCGGGAACACAATGTTAATTTCGTTAGGTTGTAGTCCTTCAACAACTCGCAACCAGAGCTCACGCGGAGGTTGGCTTAGTCCGCCGTGAATTGGGTCACGGGGGTTCTTATGGAAATGTAGAAAAGGGGTTGGTTCATCATTTCCAACCAATGCCTATTCACATGGGCGTGGCCACTGATTGAGCATATTTGACTTATTTTAAAAACTAAAATTACATTTAATCTTTTCACAAATAGTTTCATTTTTAAACATTTAAATTGCACAACAGTTCCATGTGAATCTGATAACTAGAATGTGTAGACTTTCCAAGATACAGTCTATGTCGTCCTATCATCCAATATAATGTCTCAGACGACAACTGATCTGACATCATATTCTTTAAGTACCAACGGACACTTTCAACTGGTTGGATTACCAAAATGTTGTTCGGTTCCAAACCTTCTGATGTTACCATACTCTCTCTATGTTAACAAAGGGCTTTCCAAGAGTCCATTCTGTAGAGTAGAGAGAGAAAAGGGGGAAAGGTATTTATGGGGGTCGTAAACCTCACCAACAGGGCAACGTCATGACAGGACCTACTGGCTTATTATGTCCGAGTTTATGGACTGCTTATCCTTTAACCTCTCTAGGGTATGTGGGACGTTAGCCTGGCCAACATCCAGTGAGATTGCAGAGCGCCAAATTCAAATACAGAAATACTCATTATATAAATTCAGAAAAGATACAACTATTAAACATAGGTTTAAAGATGAACTTCTTGTGAATCCAACCACTGTGTCAGATTTCAAAAATGCTTTACGGCGAAAGCATACCATGCAATTATTTGAGATCATAGCCCAGCAGACAAATCATTACAAACAGTAACCAGCCAAGTAGAAGAGTTACACAAGTCAGAAATAGAGATAAAATGAATCCCTTACCTTTGATGATCTTCATATGTTTGCACTCAGAAGACATTAATTTATTCGATAAATGTTGCTTTTGTTCGATAAAGTCTATCTTTATATCCGAAAACCTCAGTTTTGTTTGCGCGTTTTCTTCAGTAATCTCCAGGCTCAAACACAGTCACAACAGGCAGACAAAACATCCAAATTGTATCCGTAAAGTTCATAGAAACATGTCAAACGATGTTTATATTCCATCCTCAGGTTGTTTTTAGCCTAAATGATCTTTAATATTTCAACCGGACAATAACGTTGTTAATATAGAAGGTAAACAAGAAAAGCTCTCTCTCTGGTCATGCGCATGAAAAAGCTCTGTGACACAGCAGGGTCCACTCATTCAGACTGGTCTTACCCCCTCCTTTTTCAGAATACAAGCCTGAAACAATTTCTAAAGACTGTTGACATCTAGTGGAAGGCATAGGAACTGCAATTTGAGTCCTAAGTCAATGGATACTGTAATGGCATTAAATAGAAAAGTACAACAACACCTGCCAAATCAGTTCTGTTATACTCACAGGCATTATTTTAACAGTTTTGGAAACTTTAGATTGTTTTCTATCCAAATCTAATAATTATGTGGATATCCTATCTTCTGGGCCCGAGTAGAAGGCAGTTTAATTTGGGCATGCTTTTCATCCAAAATTCCAAATGCTGCCCCTTACCCTAGAGAAGTTAACATCATGCTGTGTGTGACTGCTGTCTGTCCCTCAGCCCTATCCAGTGGTGTAGTGGAGCCTGGAGAAGTGGGTAGACTCTAATTTAGAAAAAAACTTATGAAGGAAAGACACCCTGTGTGAAAAATGTTTTTTTTTTTAAATGTGTTTTCCCTTTAGATTTGTCTGATTTTCACTCTCAAAATCACACTTTTTTTTGTCCACGACAATACTTAAGTCCCATCAATCTGATTGGTTGCGCCTGTTAGGGCCTGGCATCCCAGTTAATGGGCCTCTGTCCACCCAGGCCCATCTATGTCTACGCCCCTGATGGAAACAGAGCATGATGACAGTTGTGCGTCACAAATAGCCTACTTAACCAACACTTCGGACTAAACTTTTTCGATACCTGGTTTCCATACTCATTGTTGTCTTAGTTAGCATTTACTGGTAGATATAAGTTCAAACGTCTTTCCTACCCTACCGGCTACCGATGTCATTCTTCTGTGAGCTGATCCATGTCAAAAACCAGTTGAAAGCTGCACACTCTCGCTGCCTGCAAACGATATTCTGCTGAAGCCAGCCATTCAGTATGTTTGCGGGGGAGGACCTACATATATTTCACGTGCTTTGCGATTGTGTTGGCAACTTTGTACATGTACACGATTTCAATACTGTATTACATAAATGATAAGTCGTAAACCTCCACTACACTACTTTGATACTCATCAGTAGGGATTAAGAAGGGAGTATAAAAAATAGTGTATACAAGGTTCACCACTGAAGTGTCTATAGGTTCACCACTGAAGGTCCTATAGGTTCACCACTGAAGGTCTATAGGTTCACCACTGAAGGTCCTATAGGTTCACCACTATATTAACATGTCTACATAGGTTCACCACTATATTAACATGTCTACATAGGTTCACCACTATATTAACATGTCTACATAGGTTCACCACTATATTAACATGTCTACATAGGTTCACCACTATATTAACATGTCTACATAGGTTCACCACTATATTAACATGTCTACATAGGTTCACCACTATATTAACATGTCTACAATAGTTATAAAGGCTGTTAAGATATTTATGTTTCCAGAAAGAAGTGCATATTTTTATGTGACTGGCGCATTGGTTTTATTGGTTTTATTGGTTTTATTGGTTTTATTGGTTTTATTGGTTTTATTGGTTTTATTGGTTTTATTGGTTTAGTTGGTTTTATTGGTTTAGTTGATTTTATTGGTTTTATTGGTTTCATTGGTTTCATTGGTTTTATTGGTTTTATTGGTTTTATTGGTTTTATTGGTTTAGTTGGTTTTATTGGTTTAGTTGGTTTTATTGGTTTAGTTGATTTTATTGGTTTTATTGGTTTCATTGGTTTCATTGGTTTTATTGGTTTTATTGGTTTTATTGGTTTTATTGGTTTTATTGGTTTTATTGGTTTTATTGGTTTAGTTGGTTTTATTGGTTTTATTGGTTTTATTGGTTTTGTTGCGCTGAATGGAAGCTGATAATGATGAGTTTTTTTAGTCAGCTGGTCTCGGGAAGAAATTATGAGTTTTCACTGTCCGAGACGGAGACCTAGTCAAGACCAAGCACAAATGTATCCGACACCAAGACAAGACAGGACTCGAGATCGCTACAACACTGCCAATAAACATGAAAGCTGTTCTTGGAGGATTATGCTTGTTTCACAAATGGTCCTCTATTCACTATATAGTGCACTACTTTTGACTGGAGCCCTATAGAACCCTATTCCCTATATAGTGCACTACTTTAGACCAGAGCCCTATAGAACCCTATTCACTATATAGTGCACTACTTTAGACCAGAGCCCTATAGAACCCTATTCACTATATAGTGCACTACTTTAGAACCCTATTCCCTATATAGTGCACTACTTTAGACCAGAGCCCTATAGAACCCTATTCCCTATATAGTGCACTACTTTAGACCAGAGCCCTATAGAACCCTATTCCCTATATAGTGCACTACTTTAGAACCCTATTCCCTATATAGTGCACTACTTTAGACCAGAGCCCTATAGAACCCTATTCCCTATATAGTGCACTACTTTAGAACCCTATTCCCTATATAGTGCACTACTTTAGACCAGAGTCCTATAGAACCCTATTCCCTATATAGTGCACTTCTTTTGACCAGAGCCCTATAGAACTCTATTCCCTATATAGTGCACTACTTTAGACCAGAACCCTATGGAACCCTATTCCCTATATAGTGCACTACTTTAGACCAGAACCCTATGGAACCCTATTCCCTATATAGTGTACTACTTTAGACTGGAGCCCTATATTCATTCTCTACAAAATAATCATATTTAACCTATAATATTTAACCTATTTAACTAGGCAAGTCAGTTAAGAACAAATTCATGTTTACAATGACGGCCTACCAAAAGGCAAACGGCCTCCTGCGTGGACGAGGGCCTGGGATTAAAAATACAAATCAACACTTGGGCTCTGGTCAAAAGGAGTGCACTATATAGGGTATAGGGTTCTGGTCAAAAGGAGTGTACTATATAGGGAATAGGGTTCTATAGGGTTCTGGTCAAAAGGAGTGCACTATATAGGGAATAGGGTTCTATAGGGTTCTGGTCAAAAGGAGTGTACTATATAGGGAATAGGGTTCCATAGGGCTCTGGTCAAAAGGAGTGCACTATATAGGGAATAGGGTTCTATAGGGTTCTGGTCAAAAGGAGTGTACTATATAGGGAATAGGGTTCTATAGGGCTCTGGTCAAAAGGAGTGCACTATATAGGAAATAGGGTGTCATGAGGGAAGAAGACATAACTCATTTCATGGGCTGTGGGTTCTACAGTTCATTCATCTCCCATGTCCTGTTTCATGTCAGCGAAATGACATTCTGTATGTAAGTAAGATGGATAACAGTCACCCTGGGAAATATCCAAAGTGTTCAGGAACCAGCCCAGAAAGTGTCCGTTATCATACAATATGTCTGAAATATTATGAGAATCAGGCAATGATGACCCATACACAGAGTGGAATTCAGTTGAATCAACTCCCATGGTGAGGTAGACACAGAGTTGAGTGTAATTCAGTTGAATCAACTCCCATGGTGAGGTAGACACAGAGTTGAGTGGAATTCAGTTGAATCAACTCCCATGGTGAGGTAGACACAGAGTTGAGTGGAATTCAGTTGAATCAACTCCCATGGTGAGGTAGACACAGAGTTGAGTGTAATTCAGTTGAATCAACTCCCATGGTGAGGTAGACACAGAGTTGAGTGTAATTCAGTTGAATCAACTCCCATGGTGAGGTAGACACAGAGTTGAGTGTAATTCAGTTGAATCAACTCCCATGGTGAGGTAGACACAGAGTTGAGTGGAATTCAGTTGAATCAACTCCCATGGTGAGGTAGACACAGAGTTGAGTGTAATTCAGTTGAATCAACTCCCATGGTGAGGTAGACACAGAGTTGAGTGGAATTCAAATGAGGAAATATGACTTGTGGGAAGTGTCCGGCATTAACAAATCTCTCTCTCTGTTGTCTCTCTATATACACTCAGTACACCAAACACTAGAAACACCTTCCTAATATTGAGTTGCAGCCCTCTCCTTTTTTGCCTCAATTCGTCAGCGTATCGACTCTACGAGGTGTGGAAAGCGTTTCACAGAGATGCTAGCCCATGTTGACTCCAATGCTTTCCACAGTTGTGTGAAGTTGGCTGGATGTCCTTTGGGTGGTGGAACATTCTGGATACACACGGGGAAACTGTTGAGAGTGAAAAACCCCAGTAGCGTTGCAGTTCTTGACACAAACCGGTGCACCTGGCCCCTACTACCATACCCCCGTTTAAAGGTACCTACTACCATACCCCCGTTTAAAGGTACCTACTACCATACCCCCGTTTAAAGGCACTTCAATCTTGGTCTTGCCCATCTACCCTCTGAATGGCATATTTACACAATCCCTGTCTCAATTGTCTCAAGGCAAAAAAAAATCCTTCTTTAATCTGTCTCTTCCCCTTTATCTACACCGATTGAAGTGGATTTAATAAGGGATCGTAGCTTTCACCTGGATTCACCTGGTCAGTCTATGTCATGGAAACAGCAGGTGTTCTTAATGTTTTGCACACTCAGTGTATATCTCTGTTTCTCTCTCCGTATTTGACTTTTCACCCACTTCCCTTTCCTCATTCTCTGTGAGTTATTAGAGGGAGATGGAGAGAAAGAGAGGAGGGGGGGAGAGGGAGTATATATATATTTTTTTTTCAACTCATGCTGAGTCCAAGTCAGGCCATCTGTTGACCAAGCAATGCTGTTTCAGCACATTTGCCCTGTGAAACGGAAATAAGCTTTTATCACGTTTCATCCCTTGTAAGTGTCCTTAACGATTAGGTAGAAGTTACTCTCCTCTCCTTAACGATTAGATAGAAGTTACTCTCCTCTCCTTAACGATTAGGTAGAAGTTACTCTCCTCTCCTTAACGATTAGATAGAAGTTCCTCTCCTCTCCTTAACGATTAGGTAGAAGTTACTCTCTTCTTAACGATTAGGTAGAAGTTACTCTCCTTAACGATTAGATAGAAGTTACTATCCTTAACGATTAGGTAGAAGTTACTCTCTTCTTAACGATTAGGTAGAAGTTACTCTCCTTAACGATTAGATAGAAGTTACTCTCCTCTCCTCCTCCTCCCCTGTCCACTCCTCCTGCACCCCTGTCCTCTCCTCCTCCTGCCCTGTCCTCTCCTCCTCCTTCCCTGTCCTCTCCTCCTCCACCCCTGTCCTCTCCTCCTCCTCCCCTGTCCTCTCCTCCTCCTCCCCTGTCCTCTCCTCCTCCTTTCCTGTCTTCTCCTCCTCCTCCCCTGTCTTCTCCTCCTCCTTCCGTGTCTCCTCCTCCTCCACCCCTGTCCTCTCCTCCTCCTTCCCTGTCCACTCCTCCTCCACCCCTGTCCTCTCCTCCTCCTTCCCTGTCTTCTCCTCCTCCTTCCCTGTCTTCTCCTCCTCCTTCCCTGTCCTCTCCTCCTCCTCCCCTGTCCTCTCCTCCTCCACCCCTGTCCTCTCCTCCTCCTTCCCTGTCTTCTCCTCCTCCTCCCCTCCTCCTCTCCTCCTCCTTCCCTGTCTTCTCCTCCTCCTTCCCTGTCCACTCCTCCTCCACCCCTGTCCACTCCTCCTCCACCCCTGTCCTCTCCTCCTCCTCCCCTGTCCTTTCCTTTCTTCTAGGAATATACTCCTAATGACAGGAGCAGGCCAGGGCTTGGGGTCTAAGGGGTCATAATGGGGTCTAAGTCATAATGGGGTCTACGGGGTCATAATGGGGTCATAATGGATTCTAAGGGGTCATAATGGGTTCTAAGGGGTCATAATGGGGTCATAATGGGGTCTAAGTCATAATGGGGTCTAAGGGGTCATAATAGGGTCATAATGGGGTCTAAGTCATAATGGGGTCATAATGGGTTCTAAGGGGTCATAATGGGTTCTAAGGGGTCATAATGGGGTCATAATGGGTTCTAAGGGGTCATAATGGGGTCTAAGTCATAATGGGGTCTAAGGGGTCATAATGGGGTCATAATGGATTCTAAGGGGTCATAATGGGGTCTAAGGGGTCATAATGGATTTTAAGGGGTCATAATGGGGTCATAATTGGTTCTAAGGGGTCATAATGGGTCATAATGGGTTCTAAGGGGTCATAATGGGGTCATAATGGGTTCTAAGGGGTCATAATGGGGTCTAAGTCATAATGGGGTCTAAGGGGTCATAATGGGGTCATAATGGATTCTAAGGGGTCATAATGGGGTCTAAGGGGTCATAATGGGGTCTAAGTCATAATGGGGTCTAAGGGGTCATAATGGGGTCATAATGGATTCTAAGGGGTCATAATGGGTCATAATGGGTTCTAAGGGGTCATAATGGGGTCATAATGGGTTCTTAGGGTCATAAAGGGGTCATAATGGGTTCTAAGTGGTCATAAAGGGGTCATAATGGGTTCTAAGGGGTCATAAAGGGGTCATAATGGGTTCTAAGGGGTCATACTGGGGTCATAATGGGTTCTAAAGGGTCATAATTGGTTCTAAGCGGTCATAAAGGGGTCATAATGGGTTCTAAGGGGTCATAAAGAGGTCATAATGGGTTCTAAGGGGTCATAAAGGGGTCATAAAGGGGTCATAATGGGGTTAGAAAGTAATAAAGTTATACTGTTACATTGATGCTGTTGACCCGGATCACTGGTTGCTGCAGGAAAAGGAGGAGGTCAATAGGGGGTGAGTGTAACGGGTGTGAAACGGCTAGCTAGTTAGCGGTGGTGCTAGTGTAACGGGTGTGAAACGGCTAGCTAGTTAGCGGTGGTGCTAGTGTAACGGATGTGAAACAGCTAGCTAGTTAGCGGTGGTGCTAGTGTAACGGATGTGAAACAGCTAGCTAGTTAGCGGTGGTGCTAGTGTAACGGATGTGAAACAGCTAGCTAGTTAGCGGTGGTGCTAGTGTAACAGATGTGAAACGGCTAGCTAGTTAGCGGTGGTGCGCGCTAGTGGCGTTTCAATCGGTGACGTCACTTGCTCTGAGACCTTGAAGTAGTGTTTCCTCTTGCTCTGCAAGAAGTTACTCTCCTCTCCTTAACGATTAGGTAGAAGTTACTCTCCTCTCCTTAACGATTAGATAGAAGTTACTCTCCTCTCCTTAACGATTAGGTAGAAGTTACTCTCCTCTGCTTAACGATTAGATAGAAGTTACTCTCCTCTCCTTAACGATTAGGTAGAAGTTACTCTCCTCTCCTTAACGATTAGGTAGAAGTTACTCTCCTCTCCTTAACGATTAGATAGAAGTTACTCTCCTCTCCTTAACAATTAGATAGAAGTTACTCTCCTCTCCTTAACGATTAGATAGAAGTTACTCTCCTCTCCTTAACGATTAGATAGAAGTTACTCTCCTCTCCTTAACGATTAGGTAGAAGTTACTCTCCTCTCCTTAACGATTAGATAGAAGTTACTCTTCTTAACGATTAGATCGAAGTTACTCTCTTCTTAACGATTAGATAGAAGTTACTCTCCTCTCCTTAACGATTAGATAGAAGTTACTCTCCTTAACAATTAGATAGAAGTTACTCTCCTCTCCTTAACGATTAGATAGAAGTTACTCTCCTCTCCTTAACGATTAGATAGAAGTTACTCTCCTTAACGATTAGATAGAAGCTACTCTCCTCTCCTTAATGATTAGATAGAAGTTACTCTCCTCTCCTTAACGATTAGGTAGAAGTTACTCTCTTCTTAACGATTAGATAGAAGTTACTCTCTTCTTAACGATTACATAGAAGTTACTCTCTTCTTAACAATTAGATAGAAGTTACTCTCCTCTCCTTAACGATTAGATAGAAGTTACTCTCCTCTCCTTAACTATTAGGTAGAAGTTATTCTCCTCTCCTTAACGATTAGGTAGAAGTTACTCTCCTCTCCTTAATGATTAGATAGAAGTTCTTCCCAGACAGTGACATTTTCCCCAGCTGTGTCGGAAATAAAAATGATTCAGTAGCTCTCTACAACAAGATAACAGAATGTTAAAAACAGGGGATGTGCTTTCACTCTGTCTGTCTGTCTGTCTGTCTGTCTGTCTGTCTGTCTGTCTGTCTGTCTGTCTGTCTGTCTGTCTGTCTGTCTGTCTGTCTGTCTGTCTCTCACTCTGTCTGTCTGTCTGTCTGTCTGTCTGTCTGTCTGTCTGTCTCTCTCTCACTCTGTCTGTCTGTCTGTCTGTCTCTCACTCTGTCTGTCTGTCTGTCTGTCTGTCTGTCTGTCTGTCTGTCTGTCTGTCTGTCTGTCTGTCTGTCTGTCTGTCTGTCTGTCTGTCTCCCTCCCTCCCTCCCTCCCTCCCTCCCTCCCTCCCTCCCTCCCTCAGGCTGGGAAGGTTGAATGGGCAGAACTAGCTAATGTTTACCTACCTCTATACTGTTGCTATGGCAACACACCGTTGCCACTTCACATCCAAGCCCTTTGCTATGGAAGCCAACCCTTAAATTGACAGAAATTCAGTTGTACATTTTTCACGCGTCAATTCATTTAAAAGTGTGTACAGGACCAGAATGGTTACGGCATGGCTAATAGGAAAACTTCAACATAATCCTAACAATGGAGGTTGGTTCACATGGAGCTTCGATGAGCTATATTATGTAAGTCACTTCCAATGTCCTCCCACCAAATTAAACGTTTTATGTGTTGTTGTTATTGCGGGTGTAGGCGAAAATGCCAGTTCCTAACAGGGTTAGCGCTCTGTGGTTCCGTGGCTAACCAATCTATCCTAATCTAGGCCGGGATTCCATCCCGTCGCGCTTTTGTCGGTCATATGACATGTAACTTACATTTCTGATTGAGTTGAAATATGCACCATGAGTATGGTCTCCACCATCCGGGAAGATTGCCTTTAAAAGGTACATTGTTGACAAAGAGCGAGATCATGTTGAATCCTGGCCCAAGACTACTCCGTAATCGACTCAGGGTTCAGGGAGGAGCCGATGTTAGTTTAGTACGGCTGTCCCATGCATCTCACTCACTCACTCTCTGTCAGGGAGGGAGGAGAGGGAGGAGAGGGAGGAGAGGGGGGAGAGGGAGGAGAGGGAGGAGCCGATGTTAGTTTAGTACGGCTGTCCCATGCATCTCACTCACTCTCTGTCAGGGAGGGAGGAGAGGGAGGAGAGGGAGGAGAGGGAGGAGCCGATGTTAGTTTAGTATGGCTGTCCCATGCATCTCACTTACTCACTCTCTGTCAGGGAGGGAGGAGAGAGATGGGAAGGGTAAACAATGTCTGGGTGTAATTAGTGGGACAGACCAGAGCATGTCTGTCTGTCTGTCTGTCACTCACTCACTCACTGGGTGTAATTAGTGGGACAGACCAGGGCATGTCTGTCTGTCTGTCTGTCACTCACTCACTCACTGGGTGTAGTTAGTGGGACAGACCAGGGCATGTCTGTCTGTCTGTCTGTCACTCACTCACTCACTGGGTGTAATTAGTGGGACAGACCAGGGCATGTCTGTCTGTCTGTCTGTCACTCACTCACTCACTGGGTGTAATTAGTGGGACAGACCAGGGCATGTCTGTCTGTCTGTCTGTCTGTCACTCACTCACTGGGTGTAATTAGTGGGACAGACCAGGGCATGTCTGTCTGTCTGTCTGTCTGTCTGTCTGTCTGTCTGTCTGTCTGTCTGTCTGTCTGTCACTCACTCACTGGGTGTAATTAGTGGGACAGACCAGGGCATGTCTGTCTGTCTGTCACTGGGTGTAATTAGTGGGACAGACCAGGGCATGTCTGTCTGTCTGTCTGTCACTCACTCACTGGGTGTAATTAGTGGGACAGACCAGGGCATGTCTGTCTGTCTGTCTGTCTGTCACTCACTCACTGGGTGTAATTAGTGGGACAGACCAGGGCATGTCTGTCTGTCTGTCTGTCACTGGGTGTAATTAGTGGGACAGACCAGGGCATGTCTGTCTGTCTGTCTGTCACTGGGTGTAATTAGTGGGACAGACCAGGGCATGTCTGTCTGTCTGTCTGTCACTGGGTGTAATTAGTGGGACAGACCAGGGCATGTCTGTCTGTCTGTCTGTCACTGGGTGTAATTAGTGGGACAGACCAGGGCATGTCTGTCTGTCACTGGGTGTAATTAGTGGGACAGACCAGGGCATGTCTGTCTGTCTGTCACTGGGTGTAATTAGTGGGACAGACCAGGGCATGTCTGTCTGTCTGTCACTGGGTGTAATTAGTGGGACAGACCAGGGCATGTCTGTCTGTCTGTCTGTCTGTCACTGGGTGTAATTAGTGGGACAGACCAGGGCATGTCTGTCCGTCTGTCACTGGGTGTAATTAGTGGGACAGACCAGGGCATGTCTGTCTGTCTGTCTGTCACTGGGTGTAGTTAGTGGGACAGACCAGGGCATGTCTGTCTGTCTGTCACTGGGTGTAATTAGTGGGACAGACCAGGGCATGTCTGTCTGTCTGTCACTGGGTGTAATTAGTGGGACAGACCAGGGCATGTCTGTCTGTCTGTCTGTCACTGGGTGTAATTAGTGGGACAGACCAGGGCATGTCTGTCTGTCTGTCACTGGGTGTAATTAGTGGGACAGACCAGGGCATGTCTGTCTGTCTGTCACTGGGTGTAATTAGTGGGACAGACCAGGGCATGTCTGTCTGTCTGTCTGTCTGTCTGTCACTGGGTGTAGTTAGTGGGACAGACCAGGGCATGTCTGTCTGTCTGTCACTGGGTGTAGTTAGTGGGACAGACCAGGGCATGTCTGTCTGTCTGTCACTGGGTGTAATTAGTGGGACAGACCAGGGCATGTCTGTCTGTCTGTCACTGGGTGTAATTAGTGGGACAGACCAGGGCATGTCTGTCTGTCACTGGGTGTAATTAGTGGGACAGACCAGGGCATGTCTGTCTGTCACTGGGTGTAGTTAGTGGGACAGACCAGGGCATGTCTGTCTGTCACTGGGTGTAATTAGTGGGACAGACCAGGGCATGTCTGTCTGTCTGTCACTGGGTGTAGTTAGTGGGACAGACCAGGGCATGTCTGTCTGTCTGTCTGTCACTGGGTGTAGTTAGTGGGACAGACCAGGGCATGTCTGTCTGTCTGTCACTGGGTGTAATTAGTGGGACAGACCAGGGCATGTCTGTCTGTCTGTCACTGGGTGTAGTTAGTGGGACAGACCAGGGCATGTCTGTCTGTCACTGGGTGTAGTTAGTGGGACAGACCAGGGCATGTCTGTCTGTCACTGGGTGTAGTTAGTGGGACAGACCAGGGCATGTCTGTCTGTCACTGGGTGTAGTTAGTGGGACAGACCAGGGCATGTCTGTCTGTCACTGGGTGTAGTTAGTGGGACAGACCAGGGCATGTCTGTCTGTCACTGGGTGTAGTTAGTGGGACAGACCAGGTTATGTCTGTCTGTCTGTCTGTCTGTCACTGGGTGTAATTAGTGGGACAGACCAGGGCATGTCTGTCTGTCTGTCTGTCACTGGGTGTAATTAGTGGGACAGACCAGGGCATGTCTGTCTGTCTGTCACTGGGTGTAGTTAGTGGGACAGACCAGGGCATGTCTGTCTGTCACTGGGTGTAGTTAGTGGGACAGACCAGGGCATGTCTGTCTGTCTGTCTGTCACTGGGTGTAATTAGTGGGAAAGACCAGGGCATGTCTGTCTGTCTGTCACTGGGTGTAGTTAGTGGGACAGACCAGGGCATGTCTGTCTGTCTGTCACTGGGTGTAGTTAGTGGGACAGACCAGGGCATGTCTGTCTGTCTGTCTGTCACTGGGTGTAGTTAGTGGGACAGACCAGGGCATGTCTGTCTGTCTGTCTGTCACTGGGTGTAATTAGTGGGACAGACCAGGGCATGTCTGTCTGTCTGTCTGTCACTGGGTGTAATTAGTGGGACAGACCAGGGCATGTCTGTCTGTCTGTCTGTCACTGGGTGTAGTTAGTGGGACAGACCAGGGCATGTCTGTCTGTCTGTCTGTCACTGGGTGTAATTAGTGGGACAGACCAGGGCATGTCTGTCTGTCTGTCTGTCACTGGGTGTAGTTAGTGGGACAGACCAGGGCATGTCTGTCTGTCTGTCTGTCTGTCTGTCACTGGGTGTAATTAGTGGGACAGACCAGGGCATGTCTGTCTGTCTGTCTGTCACTGGGTGTAATTAGTGGGACAGACCAGGGCATGTCTGTCTGTCTGTCTATCACTGGGTGTAATTAGTGGGACAGACCAGGGCATGTCTGTCTGTCTGTCTGTCACTGGGTGTAATTAGTGGGACAGACCAGGGCATGTCTGTCTGTCTGTCTGTCACTGGGTGTAATTAGTGGGACAGACCAGGGCATGTCTGTCTGTCTGTCTGTCACTGGGTGTAATTAGTGGGACAGACCAGGGCATGTCTGTCTGTCTGTCTGTCACTGGGTGTAATTAGTGGGACAGACCAGGGCATGTCTGTCTGTCTGTCTGTCACTGGGTGTAATTAGTGGGACAGACCAGGGCATGTCTGTCTGTCTGTCACTGGGTGTAATTAGTGGGACAGACCAGGGCATGTCTGTCTGTCTGTCTGTCACTGGGTGTAGTTAGTGGGACAGACCAGGGCATGTCTGTCTGTCTGTCACTGGGTGTAATTAGTGGGACAGACCAGGGCATGTCTGTCTGTCTGTCACTGGGTGTAGTTAGTGGGACAGACCAGGGCATGTCTGTCTGTCACTGGGTGTAGTTAGTGGGACAGACCAGGGCATGTCTGTCTGTCACTGGGTGTAGTTAGTGGGACAGACCAGGGCATGTCTGTCTGTCACTGGGTGTAGTTAGTGGGACAGACCAGGGCATGTCTGTCTGTCACTGGGTGTAGTTAGTGGGACAGACCAGGGCATGTCTGTCTGTCACTGGGTGTAGTTAGTGGGACAGACCAGGTTATGTCTGTCTGTCTGTCTGTCTGTCACTGGGTGTAATTAGTGGGACAGACCAGGGCATGTCTGTCTGTCTGTCTGTCACTGGGTGTAATTAGTGGGACAGACCAGGGCATGTCTGTCTGTCTGTCACTGGGTGTAGTTAGTGGGACAGACCAGGGCATGTCTGTCTGTCACTGGGTGTAGTTAGTGGGACAGACCAGGGCATGTCTGTCTGTCTGTCTGTCACTGGGTGTAATTAGTGGGAAAGACCAGGGCATGTCTGTCTGTCTGTCACTGGGTGTAGTTAGTGGGACAGACCAGGGCATGTCTGTCTGTCTGTCACTGGGTGTAGTTAGTGGGACAGACCAGGGCATGTCTGTCTGTCTGTCTGTCACTGGGTGTAGTTAGTGGGACAGACCAGGGCATGTCTGTCTGTCTGTCTGTCACTGGGTGTAATTAGTGGGACAGACCAGGGCATGTCTGTCTGTCTGTCTGTCACTGGGTGTAATTAGTGGGACAGACCAGGGCATGTCTGTCTGTCTGTCTGTCACTGGGTGTAGTTAGTGGGACAGACCAGGGCATGTCTGTCTGTCTGTCTGTCACTGGGTGTAATTAGTGGGACAGACCAGGGCATGTCTGTCTGTCTGTCTGTCACTGGGTGTAGTTAGTGGGACAGACCAGGGCATGTCTGTCTGTCTGTCTGTCTGTCTGTCACTGGGTGTAATTAGTGGGACAGACCAGGGCATGTCTGTCTGTCTGTCTGTCACTGGGTGTAATTAGTGGGACAGACCAGGGCATGTCTGTCTGTCTGTCTATCACTGGGTGTAATTAGTGGGACAGACCAGGGCATGTCTGTCTGTCTGTCTGTCACTGGGTGTAATTAGTGGGACAGACCAGGGCATGTCTGTCTGTCTGTCTGTCACTGGGTGTAATTAGTGGGACAGACCAGGGCATGTCTGTCTGTCTGTCTGTCACTGGGTGTAATTAGTGGGACAGACCAGGGCATGTCTGTCTGTCTGTCTGTCACTGGGTGTAATTAGTGGGACAGACCAGGGCATGTCTGTCTGTCTGTCTGTCACTGGCTGTAATTAGTGGGACAGACCAGGGCATGTCTGTCTGTCTGTCACTGGGTGTAATTAGTGGGACAGACCAGGGCATGTCTGTCTGTCTGTCTGTCACTGGGTGTAATTAGTGGGACAGACCAGGGCATGTCTGTCTGTCTGTCTGTCTGTCTGTCTGTCACTGGGTGTAGTTAGTGGGACAGACCAGGGCATGTCTGTCTGTCTGTCACTGGGTGTAATTAGTGGGACAGACCAGGGCATGTCTGTCTGTCTGTCACTGGGTGTAGTTAGTGGGACAGACCAGGGCATGTCTGTCTGTCACTGGGTGTAATTAGTGGGACAGACCAGGGCATGTCTGTCTGTCTGTCACTGGGTGTAATTAGTGGGACAGACCAGGGCATGTCTGTCTGTCTGTCACTGGGTGTAGTTAGTGGGACAGACCAGGGCATGTCTGTCTGTCTGTCTGTCACTGGGTGTAATTGGTGGGACAGACCAGGGCATGTCTGTCTGTCTGTCACTGGGTGTAATTAGTGGGACAGACCAGGGCATGTCTGTCTGTCTGTCACTGGGTGTAATTAGTGGGACAGACCAGGGCATGTCTGTCTGTCTGTCTGTCTGTCTGTCTGTCACTGGGTGTAGTTAGTGGGACAGACCAGGGCATGTCTGTCTGTCTGTCACTGGGTGTAGTTAGTGGGACAGACCAGGGCATGTCTGTCTGTCACTGGGTGTAATTAGTGGGACAGACCAGGGCATGTCTGTCTGTCTGTCACTGGGTGTAATTAGTGGGACAGACCAGGGCATGTCTGTCTGTCACTGGGTGTAATTAGTGGGACAGACCAGGGCATGTCTGTCTGTCACTGGGTGTAGTTAGTGGGACAGACCAGGGCATGTCTGTCTGTCACTGGGTGTAATTAGTGGGACAGACCAGGGCATGTCTGTCTGTCTGTCACTGGGTGTAGTTAGTGGGACAGACCAGGGCATGTCTGTCTGTCTGTCTGTCACTGGGTGTAGTTAGTGGGACAGACCAGGGCATGTCTGTCTGTCTGTCACTGGGTGTAATTAGTGGGACAGACCAGGGCATGTCTGTCTGTCTGTCACTGGGTGTAGTTAGTGGGACAGACCAGGGCATGTCTGTCTGTCACTGGGTGTAGTTAGTGGGACAGACCAGGGCATGTCTGTCTGTCACTGGGTGTAGTTAGTGGGACAGACCAGGGCATGTCTGTCTGTCACTGGGTGTAGTTAGTGGGACAGACCAGGGCATGTCTGTCTGTCACTGGGTGTAGTTAGTGGGACAGACCAGGGCATGTCTGTCTGTCACTGGGTGTAGTTAGTGGGACAGACCAGGTTATGTCTGTCTGTCTGTCTGTCTGTCACTGGGTGTAATTAGTGGGACAGACCAGGGCATGTCTGTCTGTCTGTCTGTCACTGGGTGTAATTAGTGGGACAGACCAGGGCATGTCTGTCTGTCTGTCACTGGGTGTAGTTAGTGGGACAGACCAGGGCATGTCTGTCTGTCACTGGGTGTAGTTAGTGGGACAGACCAGGGCATGTCTGTCTGTCTGTCTGTCACTGGGTGTAATTAGTGGGAAAGACCAGGGCATGTCTGTCTGTCTGTCACTGGGTGTAGTTAGTGGGACAGACCAGGGCATGTCTGTCTGTCTGTCACTGGGTGTAGTTAGTGGGACAGACCAGGGCATGTCTGTCTGTCTGTCTGTCACTGGGTGTAGTTAGTGGGACAGACCAGGGCATGTCTGTCTGTCTGTCTGTCACTGGGTGTAATTAGTGGGACAGACCAGGGCATGTCTGTCTGTCTGTCTGTCACTGGGTGTAATTAGTGGGACAGACCAGGGCATGTCTGTCTGTCTGTCTGTCACTGGGTGTAGTTAGTGGGACAGACCAGGGCATGTCTGTCTGTCTGTCTGTCACTGGGTGTAATTAGTGGGACAGACCAGGGCATGTCTGTCTGTCTGTCTGTCACTGGGTGTAGTTAGTGGGACAGACCAGGGCATGTCTGTCTGTCTGTCTGTCTGTCTGTCTGTCACTGGGTGTAATTAGTGGGACAGACCAGGGCATGTCTGTCTGTCTGTCTGTCACTGGGTGTAATTAGTGGGACAGACCAGGGCATGTCTGTCTGTCTGTCTATCACTGGGTGTAATTAGTGGGACAGACCAGGGCATGTCTGTCTGTCTGTCTGTCACTGGGTGTAATTAGTGGGACAGACCAGGGCATGTCTGTCTGTCTGTCTGTCACTGGGTGTAATTAGTGGGACAGACCAGGGCATGTCTGTCTGTCTGTCTGTCACTGGGTGTAATTAGTGGGACAGACCAGGGCATGTCTGTCTGTCTGTCTGTCACTGGGTGTAATTAGTGGGACAGACCAGGGCATGTCTGTCTGTCTGTCTGTCACTGGGTGTAATTAGTGGGACAGACCAGGGCATGTCTGTCTGTCTGTCACTGGGTGTAATTAGTGGGACAGACCAGGGCATGTCTGTCTGTCTGTCTGTCACTGGGTGTAATTAGTGGGACAGACCAGGGCATGTCTGTCTGTCTGTCTGTCTGTCTGTCTGTCACTGGGTGTAGTTAGTGGGACAGACCAGGGCATGTCTGTCTGTCTGTCACTGGGTGTAATTAGTGGGACAGACCAGGGCATGTCTGTCTGTCTGTCACTGGGTGTAGTTAGTGGGACAGACCAGGGCATGTCTGTCTGTCACTGGGTGTAGTTAGTGGGACAGACCAGGGCATGTCTGTCTGTCACTGGGTGTAGTTAGTGGGACAGACCAGGGCATGTCTGTCTGTCACTGGGTGTAGTTAGTGGGACAGACCAGGGCATGTCTGTCTGTCACTGGGTGTAGTTAGTGGGACAGACCAGGGCATGTCTGTCTGTCACTGGGTGTAGTTAGTGGGACAGACCAGGTTATGTCTGTCTGTCTGTCTGTCTGTCACTGGGTGTAATTAGTGGGACAGACCAGGGCATGTCTGTCTGTCTGTCTGTCACTGGGTGTAATTAGTGGGACAGACCAGGGCATGTCTGTCTGTCTGTCACTGGGTGTAGTTAGTGGGACAGACCAGGGCATGTCTGTCTGTCACTGGGTGTAGTTAGTGGGACAGACCAGGGCATGTCTGTCTGTCTGTCTGTCACTGGGTGTAATTAGTGGGAAAGACCAGGGCATGTCTGTCTGTCTGTCACTGGGTGTAGTTAGTGGGACAGACCAGGGCATGTCTGTCTGTCTGTCACTGGGTGTAGTTAGTGGGACAGACCAGGGCATGTCTGTCTGTCTGTCTGTCACTGGGTGTAGTTAGTGGGACAGACCAGGGCATGTCTGTCTGTCTGTCTGTCACTGGGTGTAATTAGTGGGACAGACCAGGGCATGTCTGTCTGTCTGTCTGTCACTGGGTGTAATTAGTGGGACAGACCAGGGCATGTCTGTCTGTCTGTCTGTCACTGGGTGTAGTTAGTGGGACAGACCAGGGCATGTCTGTCTGTCTGTCTGTCACTGGGTGTAATTAGTGGGACAGACCAGGGCATGTCTGTCTGTCTGTCTGTCACTGGGTGTAGTTAGTGGGACAGACCAGGGCATGTCTGTCTGTCTGTCTGTCTGTCTGTCACTGGGTGTAATTAGTGGGACAGACCAGGGCATGTCTGTCTGTCTGTCTGTCACTGGGTGTAATTAGTGGGACAGACCAGGGCATGTCTGTCTGTCTGTCTATCACTGGGTGTAATTAGTGGGACAGACCAGGGCATGTCTGTCTGTCTGTCTGTCACTGGGTGTAATTAGTGGGACAGACCAGGGCATGTCTGTCTGTCTGTCTGTCACTGGGTGTAATTAGTGGGACAGACCAGGGCATGTCTGTCTGTCTGTCTGTCACTGGGTGTAATTAGTGGGACAGACCAGGGCATGTCTGTCTGTCTGTCTGTCACTGGGTGTAATTAGTGGGACAGACCAGGGCATGTCTGTCTGTCTGTCTGTCACTGGGTGTAATTAGTGGGACAGACCAGGGCATGTCTGTCTGTCTGTCACTGGGTGTAATTAGTGGGACAGACCAGGGCATGTCTGTCTGTCTGTCTGTCACTGGGTGTAATTAGTGGGACAGACCAGGGCATGTCTGTCTGTCTGTCTGTCTGTCTGTCTGTCACTGGGTGTAGTTAGTGGGACAGACCAGGGCATGTCTGTCTGTCTGTCACTGGGTGTAATTAGTGGGACAGACCAGGGCATGTCTGTCTGTCTGTCACTGGGTGTAGTTAGTGGGACAGACCAGGGCATGTCTGTCTGTCACTGGGTGTAATTAGTGGGACAGACCAGGGCATGTCTGTCTGTCTGTCACTGGGTGTAATTAGTGGGACAGACCAGGGCATGTCTGTCTGTCACTGGGTGTAATTAGTGGGACAGACCAGGGCATGTCTGTCTGTCACTGGGTGTAGTTAGTGGGACAGACCAGGGCATGTCTGTCTGTCACTGGGTGTAATTAGTGGGACAGACCAGGGCATGTCTGTCTGTCTGTCACTGGGTGTAATTAGTGGGACAGACCAGGGCATGTCTGTCTGTCACTGGGTGTAATTAGTGGGACAGACCAGGGCATGTCTGTCTGTCACTGGGTGTAGTTAGTGGGACAGACCAGGGCATGTCTGTCTGTCACTGGGTGTAATTAGTGGGACAGACCAGGGCATGTCTGTCTGTCTGTCACTGGGTGTAGTTAGTGGGACAGACCAGGGCATGTCTGTCTGTCTGTCTGTCACTGGGTGTAGTTAGTGGGACAGACCAGGGCATGTCTGTCTGTCTGTCTGTCACTGGGTGTAATTAGTGGGACAGACCAGGGCATGTCTGTCTGTCTGTCACTGGGTGTAGTTAGTCGGACAGACCAGGGCATGTCTGTCTGTCACTGGGTGTAGTTAGTGGGACAGACCAGGGCATGTCTGTCTGTCACTGGGTGTAGTTAGTGGGACAGACCAGGGCATGTCTGTCTGTCACTGGGTGTAGTTAGTGGGACAGACCAGGGCATGTCTGTCTGTCACTGGGTGTAGTTAGTGGGACAGACCAGGGCATGTCTGTCTGTCACTGGGTGTAGTTAGTGGGACAGACCAGGGCATGTCTGTCTGTCTGTCTGTCACTGGGTGTAATTAGTGGGACAGACCAGGGCATGTCTGTCTGTCTGTCTGTCACTGGGTGTAATTAGTGGGACAGACCAGGGCATGTCTGTCTGTCTGTCACTGGGTGTAGTTAGTGGGACAGACCAGGGCATGTCTGTCTGTCACTGGGTGTAGTTAGTGGGACAGACCAGGGCATGTCTGTCTGTCTGTCACTGGGTGTAATTAGTGGGACAGACCAGGGCATGTCTGTCTGTCTGTCACTGGGTGTAGTTAGTGGGACAGACCAGGGCATGTCTGTCTGTCTGTCTGTCACTGGGTGTAATTAGTGGGACAGACCAGGGCATGTCTGTCTGTCTGTCTGTCACTGGGTGTAATTAGTGGGACAGACCAGGGCATGTCTGTCTGTCTGTCTGTCACTGGGTGTAGTTAGTGGGACAGACCAGGGCATGTCTGTCTGTCTGTCTGTCACTGGGTGTAATTAGTGGGACAGACCAGGGCATGTCTGTCTGTCTGTCTGTCACTGGGTGTAGTTAGTGGGACAGACCAGGGCATGTCTGTCTGTCTGTCTGTCACTGGGTGTAATTAGTGGGACAGACCAGGGCATGTCTGTCTGTCTGTCTGTCTGTCTGTCACTGGGTGTAGTTAGTGGGACAGACCAGGGCATGTCTGTCTGTCTGTCTGTCACTGGGTGTAATTAGTGGGACAGACCAGGGCATGTCTGTTTGTCTGTCTGTCACTGGGTGTAGTTAGTGGGACAGACCAGGGCATGTCTGTCTGTCTGTCTGTCACTGGGTGTAATTAGTGGGACAGACCAGGGCATGTCTGTCTGTCTGTCTGTCACTGGGTGTAATTAGTGGGACAGACCAGGGCATGTCTGTCTGTCTGTCTGTCACTGGGTGTAGTTAGTGGGACAGACCAGGGCATGTCTGTCTGTCTGTCTGTCACTGGGTGTAATTAGTGGGACAGACCAGGGCATGTCTGTCTGTCTGTCTGTCACTGGGTGTAATTAGTGGGACAGACCAGGGCATGTCTGTCTGTCTGTCTGTCACTGGGTGTAATTAGTGGGACAGACCAGGGCATGTCTGTCTGTCTGTCTGTCACTGGGTGTAGTTAGTGGGACAGACCAGGGCATGTCTGTCTGTCTGTCTGTCACTGGGTGTAATTAGTGGGACAGACCAGGGCATGTCTGTCTGTCTGTCTGTCACTGGGTGTAATTAGTGGGACAGACCAGGGCATGTCTGTTTGTCTGTCTGTCACTGGGTGTAGTTAGTGGGACAGACCAGGGCATGTCTGTCTGTCTGTCTGTCACTGGGTGTAATTAGTGGGACAGACCAGGGCATGTCTGTCTGTCTGTCTGTCACTGGGTGTAATTAGTGGGACAGACCAGGGCATGTCTGTCTGTCTGTCTGTCACTGGGTGTAGTTAGTGGGACAGACCAGGGCATGTCTGTCTGTCTGTCACTGGGTGTAGTTAGTGGGACAGACCAGGGCATGTCTGTCTGTCTGTCTGTCACTGGGTGTAATTAGTGGGACAGACCAGGGCATGTCTGTCTGTCTGTCTGTCACTGGGTGTAATTAGTGGGACAGACCAGGGCATGTCTGTCTGTCACTGGGTGTAGTTAGTGGGACAGACCAGGGCATGTCTGTCTGTCACTGGGTGTAGTTAGTGGGACAGACCAGGGCATGTCTGTCTGTCTGTCTGTCACTGGGTGCAATTAGTGGGACAGACCAGGGCATGTCTGTCTGTCTGTCTGTCACTGGGTGTAATTAGTGGGACAGACCAGGGCATGTCTGTCTGTCTGTCACTGGGTGTAGTTAGTGGGACAGACCAGGGCATGTCTGTCTGTCACTGGGTGTAGTTAGTGGGACAGACCAGGGCATGTCTGTCTGTCTGTCACTGGGTGTAATTAGTGGGACAGACCAGGGCATGTCTGTCTGTCTGTCACTGGGTGTAGTTAGTGGGACAGACCAGGGCATGTCTGTCTGTCTGTCTGTCACTGGGTGTAGTTAGTGGGACAGACCAGGGCATGTCTGTCTGTCTGTCTGTCACTGGGTGTAATTAGTGGGACAGACCAGGGCATGTCTGTCTGTCTGTCTGTCACTGGGTGTAGTTCGTGGGACAGACCAGGGCATGTCTGTCTGTCTGTCTGTCACTGGGTGTAATTAGTGGGACAGACCAGGGCATGTCTGTCTGTCTGTCTGTCACTGGGTGTAATTAGTGGGACAGACCAGGGCATGTCTGTCTGTCTGTCTGTCACTGGGTGTAGTTAGTGGGACAGACCAGGGCATGTCTGTCTGTCTGTCTGTCACTGGGTGTAATTAGTGGGACAGACCAGGGCATGTCTGTCTGTCTGTCTGTCACTGGGTGTAGTTAGTGGGACAGACCAGGGCATGTCTGTCTGTCTGTCTGTCACTGGGTGTAATTAGTGGGACAGACCAGGGCATGTCTGTCTGTCTGTCTGTCTGTCTGTCACTGGGTGTAGTTAGTGGGACAGACCAGGGCATGTCTGTCTGTCTGTCTGTCACTGGGTGTAATTAGTGGGACAGACCAGGGCATGTCTGTTTGTCTGTCTGTCACTGGGTGTAGTTAGTGGGACAGACCAGGGCATGTCTGTCTGTCTGTCTGTCACTGGGTGTAATTAGTGGGACAGACCAGGGCATGTCTGTCTGTCTGTCTGTCACTGGGTGTAATTAGTGGGACAGACCAGGGCATGTCTGTCTGTCTGTCTGTCACTGGGTGTAATTAGTGGGACAGACCAGGGCATGTCTGTCTGTCTGTCTGTCACTGGGTGTAGTTAGTGGGACAGACCAGGGCATGTCTGTCTGTCTGTCTGTCACTGGGTGTAATTAGTGGGACAGACCAGGGCATGTCTGTCTGTCTGTCTGTCACTGGGTGTAATTAGTGGGACAGACCAGGGCATGTCTGTTTGTCTGTCTGTCACTGGGTGTAGTTAGTGGGACAGACCAGGGCATGTCTGTCTGTCTGTCTGTCACTGGGTGTAATTAGTGGGACAGACCAGGGCATGTCTGTCTGTCTGTCTGTCACTGGGTGTAATTAGTGGGACAGACCAGGGCATGTCTGTCTGTCTGTCTGTCACTGGGTGTAGTTAGTGGGACAGACCAGGGCATGTCTGTCTGTCTGTCACTGGGTGTAGTTAGTGGGACAGACCAGGGCATGTCTGTCTGTCTGTCTGTCACTGGGTGTAATTAGTGGGACAGACCAGGGCATGTCTGTCTGTCTGTCTGTCACTGGGTGTAGTTAGTGGGACAGACCAGGGCATGTCTGTCTGTCTGTCTGTCACTGGGTGTAGTTAGTGGGACAGACCAGGGCATGTCTGTCTGTCTGTCTGTCACTGGGTGTAATTAGTGGGACAGACCAGGGCATGTCTGTCTGTCTGTCTGTCACTGGGTGTAATTAGTGGGACAGACCAGGGCATGTCTGTTTGTCTGTCTGTCACTGGGTGTAGTTAGTGGGACAGACCAGGGCATGTCTGTCTGTCTGTCTGTCACTGGGTGTAATTAGTGGGACAGACCAGGGCATGTCTGTCTGTCTGTCTGTCACTGGGTGTAATTAGTGGGACAGACCAGGGCATGTCTGTCTGTCTGTCTGTCACTGGGTGTAGTTAGTGGGACAGACCAGGGCATGTCTGTCTGTCTGTCACTGGGTGTAGTTAGTGGGACAGACCAGGGCATGTCTGTCTGTCTGTCTGTCACTGGGTGTAATTAGTGGGACAGACCAGGGCATGTCTGTCTGTCTGTCTGTCACTGGGTGTAATTAGTGGGACAGACCAGGGCATGTCTGTCTGTCTGTCTGTCACTGGGTGTAGTTAGTGGGACAGACCAGGGCATGTCTGTCTGTCTGTCTGTCACTGGGTGTAATTAGTGGGACAGACCAGGGCATGTCTGTCTGTCTGTCTGTCACTGGGTGTAATTAGTGGGACAGACCAGGGCATGTCTGTCTGTCTGTCACTGGGTGTAATTAGTGGGACAGACCAGGGCATGTCTGTCTGTCTGTCTGTCACTGGGTGTAATTAGTGGGACAGACCAGGGCATGTCTGTCACTGGGTGTAATTAATGGGACAGACCAGGGCATGTCTGTCTGTCTGTCTGTCACTGGGTGTAATTAGTGGGACAGACCAGGGCAGGGGGACCAGGGAATTAATGAGTCGGGCTGCGGGAGCCATTTTAATTTCTGCTGCCATGTGGAAAGGCATGCTATGTAACAGTATAACTTTAGACCGTCCCCTCGCCCCTACCCGGGCTCGAACCAGGGACCCTCTGCACACATCAACAACAGTCACCCACAAAAGCCGCGGCCCTTGCAGAGCAAGGGGAACCACTACTTCAAGGTCTCAGAGCAAGTGACGTCACCGATTGAAAAGCCACTAGCGCACACCGCTAACTAAGCTAGCCGTTTCACACCCGTTACACTCACCCCCTATTGACCTCCTCCTTTTCCTGCAGCAACCAGTGATCCGGGTCAACAGCATCAATGTAACAGTATAACTTTATTACTTTCTAACCCCATTATGACCCCTTTATGACCCCTTTATGACCCCTTAGAACCCATTATGACCTCTTTATGACCCCTTAGAACCCATTATGACCCCTTTATGACACCTTAGAACCCCATTATGACCCCTTTATGACCCCTTAGAACCAATTATGACCCCTTAGAACCCATTATGACCCCAGTATGATCCGTTAGAACCCATTATGACCCCTTTATGACCCATTAGAACCCATTATGACCCCTTTATGACCCCTTAGAACCAATTATGACCCCTTTATGACCCTTAGAACCAATTATGACCCCTTTATGACACCTTAGAACCCATTATGACCCCTTTATGACCCCTTAGAACCAATTATGACCCCTTAGAACCCATTATGACCCCAGTATGACCCCTTAGAACCCATTATGACCCCTTTATGACCCCTTAGAACCCAGTATGACCCCTTTATGACCCTTAGAACCCATTATGACCCCATTATGACCCCTTAGACCCCATTATGACCCATTATGACCCCTTAGAACCCATTATGACCCCATTATGACCCCTTAGAATCCATTATGACCCCATTATGACCCCTTAGACCCCATTATGACTTAGACCCCATTATGACCCCTTAGAACCCATTATGACCCCATTATTACCCATTAGACCCCATTATGACCCCTTAGACCCCAAGCCCTGGCCTGCTCCTGTCATTAGGAGTATATTCCTAGAAGAAAGGAAAGGACAGGGGAGGAGGAGGAGAGGACAGGGGTGGAGGAGGAGTGGACAGGGGTGGAGGAGAGGACAGGGGAGGAGGAGGAGAGGACAGGGGAGGAAGAGGAGCGGACAGGGCAGAAGGAGGAGTGGACAGGGGAGGATGAGAGGACAGGGGAGGAGGAGGAGAGGACAGGGGAGGAAGAGGAGCGGACAGGGCAGAAGGAGGAGTGGACAGGGGAGGAGGAGAGGACAGGGGAGGAGGAGGAGAGGAGGAGGGGAGGGGAGGAGAGGACAGTGAAGGAGGAGGAGAGGAGGAGGGAAGGGGAGGGCAGGACAGGACATGGAAGGAGGAGGAGCGGACAGGGGAGGAGGAGGAGAGGAGGAGGAGAGGACAGGGAAGGAGAAGGAGAGGACAGGGGAGGAGGAGAGGACAGGGGAGGAGGAGGAGAGGACAGGGGAGGAAGAGGAGCGGACAGGGCAGAAGGAGGAGTGGACAGGGGAGGATGAGAGGACAGGGGAGGAGGAGGAGAGGACAGGGGAGGAAGAGGAGCGGACAGGGCAGAAGGAGGAGTGGACAGGGGAGGAGGAGAGGACAGGGGAGGAGGAGGAGAGGACAGGGGAGGAGAAGGAGAGGACATGGGAAGAGGAGAGGAGGAGAGGAGGGGAGGAGAGGACAGGGGTGGAGGAGGAGAGGACAGGGGAGGAAGAGGAGCGGACAGGGGAGGAGGAGAGGACAAAGGAGGAGGAGGAGAGGACAGGGGAGGAGGAGGAGAGGACAGGGAAGAAGGAGGAGGAGGAGAGGAGGAGGAGGGGAGGTGGAGAGGAGAGGACAGGGGATGAGGAGAGGTTAGGGGAGGAGGGGTCAGAACAGGGGAGGATGAGGAGAGGACAGGGAGGAGGAGGAGAGGACAGGGGAGGAGGAGGAGGAGAGGAGGAGGGGAGGGGAGGAGAGGACAGTGAAGGAGGAGGAGAGGAGGAGGGAAGGGGAGGGCAGGACAGGACAGGGAAGGAGGAGGAGCGGAGGAGGGAAGGGGAGGGCAGGACAGGACAGGGGTGGAGGAGGAGTCGACGGGGAAAGAGGAGGAGAGGACAGGGGAGGAGGACGAGAGGACAGGGGAGGAGGAGGAGAGGAGGAGGGGAGGGGAGGAGAGGACAGTGAAGGAGGAGGAGAGGAGGAGGGAAGGGGAGGGCAGGACAGGACAGGGAAGGAGGAGGAGCGGACAGGGGAGGAGGAGGAGAGGAGGAGGAGAGGACAGGGAAGGAGAAGGAGAGGACAGGGGAGGAGGAGAGGACAGGGGAGGAGGAGGAGAGGACAGGGGAGGAAGAGGAGCGGACAGGGCAGAAGGAGGAGTGGACAGGGGAGGATGAGAGGACAGGGGAGGAGGAGGAGAGGACAGGGGAGGAGAAGGAGAGGACATGGGAAGAGGAGAGGAGGAGAGGAGGGGAGGAGAGGACAGGGGTGGAGGAGAGGACAGGGGAGGAAGAGGAGCGGACAGGGGAGGAGGAGGAGAGGACAAAGGAGGAGGAGGAGAGGACAGGGGAGGAGGAGGAGAGGACAAGGGAGGAGGAAGAGAGGAGAGGACAGGGAGGAGGAGGAGAGGACGGGAAAAGGAGGAGAGGACAAGGGAGGAGGAGGAGAGGACAGGGAAGAAGGAGGAGGAGAGGAGGAGGGGAGGAGAGGAGAGGACAGGGGATGAGGAGAGGTTAGGGGAGGAGAGGTCAGAACAGGGGAGGATGAGGAGGGGACAGGGGAGGAGGAGGAGTGGACAGGAGAGGAGGAGGAGGAGGGAGGGAGAGGAGAGGACAGGATAGGGGAGGAGGAGAGGTTAGGGGAGGAGAGGGCAGGAGGAGGAGAGGACAGGGGAGGATGAGGAGAGGACAGGGGAGGATGAGGAGGGGGAGGGGAGGAGAGGGCAGGAGGAGGAGAGGACAGGGGAGGATGAGGAGAGGACAGGGGAGGATGGGGAGGATGAGGAGGGGGAGGGGAGGAGAGAACAGGAGAGGATGAGATGGCAGGAGGAGGAGGAGGAGTAGGAGGAGGAGGACGGGAGGAGGGGGAGAGGAGGAGAGAACAGGGGTGGATGAGGAGAGGACAGGGATGGATGAGGAGGGGGAGGGGAGGAGAGAACAGGAGAGGATGAGGAGGAGGGAGGAGGGGAGGAGGGGGAGAGGAGGAGAGGGGAGGAGAACCGTCTTCAGTATCCACAGTGTAGACCTCTATCTATTGGAGTCTATCATTTAGTCATATTTCCATGGTTTCCACTGTGAAGTGAGGAGAGATGCTGTGTGCTCTCTAACTCCAGGGAGGGAACCTACAGAGGGAACGACTTACCTAGTGCACTAATGAATGAACAGGGGAGTGGACAGCAATTAGAATGTTGTCTCCTCGAGGAACAGAAAGAAAGAGACTGATCAGAGGGGAGTGTGTGTGTGTGTGTGTGTGTGTGTGTGTGTGTGTGTGTGTGTGTGTGTGTGTGTGTGTGTGTGTGTGTGTGTGTGTGTGTGTGTGTGTGTGTGTGTGTGTGTGTGTGTGTGTGTTTGTGTGTGTGTGTGTGTGTGTGTGTGATGATCAGAGGGAGGTGTGTGTGTGTGTGTGTGTGTGTGTGTGTGTGTGTGTGTGTGTGTGTGTGTGTGTGTGTGTGTGTGTGTGTGTGTGTGTGTGTGTGTGTGTGTGTGTGTGTGTGTGTGTGTGTGTGTGTGTGTGTGTGTGTGTGTGTGTGTGTGTGTGTGTGTGTGATGATCAGAGGGAGGTGTGTGTGATGATCAGAGGGAAGTGTGTGTGTGTGTTGATCAGAGGGGACTTGTTAACAGCATGACCAAAACGAGGTGTCACTACTCCCCTATGGTACAATGTCATTTCAAATGAACAAATGAAGCTCCTGTGGGAACAATAAAGTTTGGTGAAGTTAAAGTATTTTATTACTTTACCATCTTGCACACACCTTTAACAGGAGCCTCATTTGAAATGACGTTGTACGTCTTCAATCTGGTATTCAATCCAATCTGTTGACAATGCGCCATTTAATGCGCTCTGAGGACGAGGCTGGGAATGCCGTCTGGCCCGGCAGCCTTGCGAGGGTTAACTCGTTTAAATGTTTTACTCACCTCAGCGAAGGAGAGCCCACATGCTTTGGTAGCGGGCACTGTATTGTCCTCAAAGCGTGCAAAGAAGTTGTTTAATTTGTCTGGGAGCAAGACGTCGATGTCCGTGACGGGAATGTTTTTTTGTAATCTGTGATTGACTGTAGACACCCCCCCCCCCCCATCTTGTGTTTGAGCCGTTGAATTGCGACTCTACTTTGTCTCTATACTGACACTTTGCTTGTTTGATTGCCTTGCAGAGAGAATAGCTGAACTGTTTGTATTCTGTCATGTATCCATTCATCTTGCGATGATTTTAAAATGGTGGTTCGCTCTTTCAGTTTTGCGCGAATGCTGCATCACTGCTCTAGAGGAGATCTGCATGGAGGAATGGGCCAAAATAACAGCAACAGTGTGTGAAAACCTTGTGAAGACTTACAGAAAACGTTCGACCTCTGTCATTGCCAACAAAGGGTATATAACAAATTATCGAGATAAACTTTTGTAATTGACCAAATACTTATTTTCCACCATAATTTGCAAATAAATTCATTAAAAATCCTACAATGTGATTTTCTGGATTTTTTCTAATTTTGTCTGTCATAGTGGAAGTGTACCTATGATGAAAATTACAGGCCTCTCTCATCTTTTTAAGTGGGAGAACTTGCACAATTGGTGGCTGACTAAATACTTTTTCGCCCCACTGTATGCTCTCGTTGGCTGGCCCTCGCTACATATTCGTCGCCAGACCCACTGGCTCCAGGTCATCTACAAGTCTTTGCTAGGTGAAGCTCCGCCTTATCTCAGCTCACTGGTCACCATAACAACACCCACCCATAGCACGCGCTCCAGCAGGTATATCTCACTGATCATCCCCAAAGCCTTTGCCGAAGATCTTCTCTGTAGAACACAACATCATCATTGATGTTCTTCCACCCGAGTCTGATTAATGCCTGGTCTTGTCCACTCTGTTCTAATGAGGCTTGAGGACATTGCAGAGGGAAACAGAAGACATATTCCTGACAGTCTTATCTTTCAGTGACGGGGTCATAATATTTTGTAGCTTAATTAAATGTTTCAAATTATAGAGCCACACTTGTAGGAAGAAAACAGAAACTCCTTTTTATTACAACCACATCTGGTTCTGATGTAACACCGGTTCTGATGTAACCCCGGTTCTGATGCATCTGACGTAACCCCGGTTCTGACGTAACCCCGGTTCTGACGTAACCCCGGTTCTGACGTAACCCCGGTTCTGACATAACCCCGGTTCTGACATAACCCCGGTTCTGACGTAACCCCGGTTCTGACGTAAAACACCGGTTCTATTAACCAAGCCCGATTTTATTTATTTAATTTCAGAGTTTCTCTCTTCAAACCCATTTTCACATCAGGCGACTCCACGTGGGATCGCAACCCCTAGTTTAGGAAAATGCCACCTTATGCAAGGAAGCATGTTGTTTCCACACCACATTGGCGCATGCATGCACACACACACACATCCACCGTTGTTTTTCTGTTGCGTTTGTGCTGTTGCCAGTGTCTTGTCTGTGTTGTCCATTTTGTCTTACATTGTTTTCTAGTTGGTTTTTATGCCCAGTGGGATGTGTCTGGTCCAATGCAATGCTTTAACAAAGTAGCCTATTCCAAGAGTGTGCAAAGCTGTCATCAAGGCAAAGGGTGGCTACTTTGAAGAATCTAAAATCTAAAATATATTTTTATTTGTTTAATACTATGTTGGTTACTACATGATTCCATATGTGTTATGTCATTGTTTTGATGTCTTCACTATTATTCTACAATTTAGAAAATAGCAAAAATAAAGAAAAACCCTTGAATGAGGTGTCCAAACTTTTGACTGGTACTGTATATATATATATATATTGTTTTTTGTAATTTGTGCCCCTTTTTCTCCCCAATTTCATGATTCCGATCTTGTCTCATCGCTGCAACTCCCCAACGGGCTCGGAAACAGGTGAAGGTCGAGTCATGCATCCTCAGAAACTTGAGCCGCCAAGACGCGCTTCTTAACACGGAAGCCGGCTGCAGCAACGTGTCGGAGGAAACACCGTTCAACTGACGACCGACGTAAGCCTGCAGGAGCCCAGCCCACCACAAGGAGTCGCTAGAGTACGATGAGCCATGTAAAGCTCCTCCTGCCAAACGCTCCTCTAACCCCAACGGCACTGGGCCAATTGTGCGCCGCCCTATTGGAGTCCTGGTCACGGCCGGCTGTGAAACGGCCCGGGATCGAACCTCCAGGCTGAAGTAATGCCGCAACAATGCGATGCAGCGCCTTAGACCGCTGCGCACCTCGGGAGGTCCAGCAATAATATTTGTGACACACCCTCGGGACCTATAGCGCTGCCTCCAGCACTTAGATTTACCATCGTGTCAGGTTAGTTCAAAAACAACTCTAAAAGTACACGGTGAAAGTGATCAATTCTGTTCCAGATCCTACACAGATTATTACAGCTATGTGACGATCTCCACAGACCTGCGATGACCTGTGCAGAAACACTTTATATGATTACATGAGAAGAAATCTCACGAAATGCTGGCGGCCATGACAGATGCCAAATGTATGTTGGGTTGGGGGTGTGGTTTGATGTGGGTGTTTCATGGGTGTGTCCTTGCCACCAGCAAGTGTGGTGGTAATGGGCCTACCTTGGCAAACATGTCAGAGTGGTGGTAATGGTGTTTCCATGGTAACATGTCAGAGTGTTCATACCTTCCTGTGTTTTGGTAATGTTGTTACCATGGTAACATGTCAGAGTGGTCATACCTTCCTGTGTTTTGGTAATGGTGTTACCATGGTAACATGTCAGAGTGGTCATACCTTCCTGTGTGGTGGTAATGGTGTTACCATTGTAACATGTCAGTGTTAATACCTTCCTGTGTTTTGGTAATGGTGTTACCATGGTAACATGTCAGAGTGTTCATACCTTCCTGTGTGGTGGTAATGGTGTTACCATTGTAACATGTCAGAGTGGTCATACCTTCCTGTGTTTTGGTAATGGTGTTACCATGGTAACATGTCAGAGTGTTCATACCTTCCTGTGTGGTGGTAATGGTGTTACCATGGTAACATGTCAGAGTGTTCATCCTTCCTGTATTTTGGTAATGGCGTTACCATGGTAACATGTCAGAGTGTTCATACCTTCCTGTGTGGTGGTAATGGGGTTACCATGGTAACATGTCAGAGTGGTACCTTCCTGTGTGGTGGTAATGGTGTTACCATGGTAACATGTCAGAGTGTTCATCCTTCCTGTATTTTGGTAATGGCATTACCATGGTAACATGTCAGAGTGTTCACACCTTCCTATGTGGTGTCCCGTATACAACATGAGTTCCCTGATCCTGGTTCAGAATACACAGGGTTTCTCCCTCCCCATATTGACTGATACCTGATCCTGGTCCAGAATACACAGGGTTTCTCCCTCCTCATATTGACTGATACCTGATCCTGGTCCAGAATACACAGGGTTTCTCCCTCCCCATATTGACTGATACCTGATCCTGGTCCAGAATACACAGGGTTTCTCCCTCCCCATATGGACTGATCCTGGTCCAGAATACACAGGGTTTCTCCCTCCCCATATGGACTGATCCTGGTCCAGAATACATAGGGTTTCTCCCTCCCATATTGACTGATCCTGGTTCAGAATACACAGGGTTTCTCCCTCCCCATATGGACTGATCCTGGTCCAGAATACACAGGGGTTCTCCCTGCCCATATGGACTGATCCTGGTCCAGAATACACAGGGTTTCTCCCTCCCCATATGGACTGATCCTGGTCCAGAATACACAGGGTTTCTCCCTCCCCATATGGACTGATCCTGGTCCAGAATACACAGGGTTTCTCCCTCCACATATTGACTGATCCTGGTCCAGAATACACAGGGTTTCTCCCTCCACATATTGACTGATCCTGGTCCAGAATACACAGGGTTTCTCCCTCCACATATTGACTGATCCTGGTCCAGAATACACAGGGTTTCTCCCTCCTCATATGGACTGATCCTGGTCCAGAATACATAGGGTTTCTCCCTCCACATATTGACTGATCCTGGTCCAGAATACACAGGGTTTCTCCCTCCTCATATGGACTGATCCTGGTCCAGAATACACAGGGTTTCTCCCTCCACATATTGACTGATCCTGGTCCAGAATACATAGGCTTTCTCCCTCCACATATTGACTGATCCTGGTCCAGAATACACAGGGTTTCTCCCTCCACATATTGACTGATCCTGGTCCAGAATACACAGGGTTTCTCCCTCCTCATATGGACTGATCCTGGTCCAGAATACACAGGGTTTCTCCCTCCACATATTGACTGATCCTGGTCCAGAATACATAGGGTTTCTCCCTCCACATATTGACTGATCCTGGTCCAGAATACACAGGGTTTCTCCCTCCTCATATGGACTGATCCTGGTCCAGAATACACAGGGTTTCTCCCTCCACATATTGACTGATCCTGGTCCAGAATACACAGGGTTACTCCCTCCTCATATTGACTGATCCTGGTCCAGAATACACAGGGTTTCTCCCTCCTCATATGGACTGATCCTGGTCCAGAATACACAGGGTTTCTCCCTCCACATATTGACTGATCCTGGTCCAGAATACACAGGGTTTCTCCCTCCTCATATGGATTGATCCTGGTCCAGAATACACAGGGTTTCTCCCTCCACATATTGACTGATCCTGGTCCAGAATACACAGGGTTTCTCCCTCCTCATATGGACTGATCCTGGTCCAGAATACACAGGGTTTCTCCCTCCACATATTGACTGATCCTGGTCCAGAATACACAGGGTTTCTCCCTCCTCATATGGACTGATCCTGGTCCAGAATACACAGGGTTTCTCCCTCCACATATTGACTGATCCTGGTCCAGAATACACAGGGTTTCTCCCTCCTCATATGGACTGATCCTGGTCCAGAATACACAGGGTTTCTCCCTCCACATATTGACTGATCCTGGTCCAGAATACATAGGGTTTCTCCCTCCACATATTGACTGATCCTGGTCCAGAATACACAGGGTTTCTCCCTCCACATATTGACTGATCCTGGTCCAGAATACACAGGGTTTCTCCCTCCTCATATGGACTGATCCTGGTCCAGAATACACAGGGTTTCTCCCTCCACATATTGACTGATCCTGGTCCAGAATACATAGGGTTTCTCCCTCCACATATTGACTGATCCTGGTCCAGAATACACAGGGTTTCTCCCTCCTCATATGGACTGATCCTGGTCCAGAATACACAGGGTTTCTCCCTCCCCATATGGACTGATCCTGGTCCAGAATACACAGGGTTTCTCCCTCCTCATATGGACTGATCCTGGTCCAGAATACACAGGGTTTCTCCCTCCACATATTGACTGATCCTGGTCCAGAATACATAGGGTTTCTCCCTCCACATATTGACTGATCCTGGTCCAGAATACACAGGGTTTCTCCCTCCACATATTGACTGATCCTGGTCCAGAATACACAGGGTTTCTCCCTCCTCATATGGACTGATCCTGGTCCAGAATACACAGGGTTTCTCCCTCCTCATATGGACTGATCCTGGTCCAGAATACACAGGGTTTCTCCCTCCTCATATGGACTGATCCTGGTCCAGAATACACAGGGTTTCTCCCTCCACATATTGACTGATCCTGGTCCAGAATACACAGGGTTTCTCCCTCCTCATATGGACTGATCCTGGTCCAGAATACACAGGGTTTCTCCCTCCTCATATGGACTGATCCTGGTCCAGAATACACAGGGTTTCTCCCTCCTCATATGGACTGATCCTGGTCCAGAATACACAGGGTTTCTCCCTCCACATATTGACTGATCCTGGTCCAGAATACACAGGGTTTCTCCCTCCACATATTGACTGATCCTGGTCCAGAATACACAGGGTTTCTCCCTCCACATATTGACTGATCCTGGTCCAGAATACACAGGGTTTCTCCCTCCCCATATTGACTGATCCTGGTCCAGAATACCCAGGGTTTCTCCCTCCACATATTGACTGATCCTGGTCCAGAATACACAGGGTTTCTCCCTCCACATATTGACTGATCCTGGTCCAGAATACACAGGGTTTCTCCCTCCCCATATTGACTGATCCTGGTCCAGAATACACAGGGTTTCTCCCTCCACATATGGACTGATCCTGGTCCAGAATACCCAGGGTTTCTCCCTCCTCATATGGACTGATCCTGGTCCAGAATACACAGGGTTTCTCCCTCCACATATTGACTGATCCTGGTCCAGAATACATAGGGTTTCTCCCTCCACATATTGACTGATCCTGGTCCAGAATACACAGGGTTTCTCCCTCCTCATATGGACTGATCCTGGTCCAGAATACATAGGGTTTCTCCCTCCACATATTGACTGATCCTGGTCCAGAATACATAGGGTTTCTCCCTCCACATATGGACTGATCCTGGTCCAGAATACATAGGGTTTCTCCCTCCACATATTGACTGATCCTGGTCCAGAATACACAGGGTTTCTCCCTCCACATATTGACTGATATCGTTCAATAAAAAAATAAAAAAAGACAATTCAAGTAAAGGTTGTGTCTAGTAAAATTGACACTGACACCATTCAGAGATGTCAGTATCAAGCCTGTCAGTCGGTCAGTACTCCATCACTTCATCTTGCAAGTGCTGACTCTATAGATGAATCTGTGAACACATACACGCACAGTCACTGTTCTTTGACCAATGGCAGTCAGGTTATGTGATATCTAACAAACAAACAGGCACTATGTTGACATTTGAACAAGTCAGACTAAACCTACTTAATTATGGTCTCCCCATTGACCTCCGTTGGTGAGGTGTGGTGCGGCTGGAGGGTCTTTGTCAGCGCTCCATTGATGGGCACGGCAGCATACAGGAGATCTGCTCCTGGCCCCTCATTTACATTTTTGTCATTTGCTCTTATCCAGAGCAATTAGGGTTAAGTGCTCAAGGGCACGTCGACAGATTTTTCACCTCGTCGGCTCAAAGATTTGAACAAGCAACCTTTCAGTTACTGGACAAAAGCTCTGAATCACTGGTTTACCTACCGCCCTATAAGATACTGGTTGAGCACACACAAACACACACACAGAGCACTGATTACATTATCAATGGTGGTTATGATTAGCCTGGTGTAACCAACCCGGTCACTGTGTTTGGACCATGACAGTTTGTTGGTGATGTGGACACAACAACAGCCAGTGAAAGTGCAGGGCGCCAAATTCAAAACAACAGAAATCCCATAATTAAAATGTCTCAAACATACAAATATTTCACACCATTTTAAAGATAAACTTGTTGTAAATCCAGCCACAGTGTCTGATTTCAAAAAGGCACAAGCACACCAAACGATTATGTTAGGTACAGTACCTAGTCACAGAAAAAAAGAGAGTCACAAAAAAGCAGAAATAGAGATCAAATTAATCCCTAACCTTTGATGATCTTCATCAGATGGCACTCATACGACTTCATGTTACACAATACATGTATGTTTTGTTCGATAAAGTATTTATATCCAAAAATCTCAGTTTACATTGGCGCGTTACGTTCAGTAGTTCCAAAACATCTGGTGATTTTTCAGAGAGTTACATCAATTTACAGATATACTTATAATAAACATTGCTAAAAGATATAAGTGTTATGCATGGAATTTTAGATCCTCTTCTCCTTAATGCAACCTCTGTGTCACATTTCAAAAAAGCTTTACCGAAAAAGCACACCATGCAATAATCTGAGTACAGCGCTCAGACAACAAAACAAGCCAAACAGATATCCGCCATGTTGTGGTGTCAACAAAGTCAGAAATAGCATTATAAATATTCACTTATCTTTGATGATCTTCATCAGAATGCACTCCCAGGAATCGCAGTTCCACAACAAATGTTTGATTTGTTTGATAAAGCAGCAGACGAAAAGTCAAAAAGTTCCATTACAGTCCGTAGAAACATGTCAAACGATGTATAGAATCAGGATGTTTTTATCATAAATCTTCAATCATGTTTCAACTGGAGAATTCCTTTGTCTGTAGAATTGCGATGGAACGCAAGCTAACTCTCAAGTACATGCGCGTGGTCAGCTCATGTCACTCTGGCAGACCTCTGACTCATTCAGCTCCCATTCCCCCCTCCTTCACAGTAGAAGCATCAAACAAGGTTCTAAAGACTGTTGACATCTAGTGGAAGCCTTAGGAAGTGCATTATGACCCCATAGATACTGTATATTCGATAGCAATGACTTGAAAAACTACAAACCTCAGATTTCCCACTTACTGGTTGGATTTCTTCTCTCAGGTTTTTGCCTGCCATATGAGTTCTGTTATACTCACAGACATCATTCAAACAGTTTTAGAAACTGCAGAGTGTTTTCCATCCAAATCTACTAATAATATGCATATATTAGCAACTGGGCCTGAGTAGCAGGCAGTTTACTCTGGGCACCTTATTCATCTAAGCTACTCAATACTGCCCCCCTTTCCCAAAGAAGTTAAAGGTCTTGCTCACATCGGCTACAGAGAGCATGATCACACAGTTGTCAAGAACAACTATTGCTCTCATGCATGCTCAAAACAAGAATAAAAGGCATTTGGCTCGTCTGGTAGGCTCACGTCACTGGGCAGCTCGCGGCTGGATTCGTAGTCTGTAATAGTTTTCAAGCCCTGCCACATCCAACGGGCGTCAGAGCCGGTCTAGTAGGATTCAAGCTTAGTCTTGTATTGATGCTTTGCCTGTTTGATGGTTCGTCTGAGGGCATAGCGGGATTTCTTATAAGCGTCCGGATTAGTGTCCCGCTACTTGAAAGCGGCAGCTCTATCCTTAGCTCGGTGCGGATGTTGCCTGTAATCCATGGCTTCTGATTGGTAAATGTACGGTCACTGTGGAGACGACGTCGTCGATGCACTTACTGATGAAGCCGATGACTGAGGTGGTATGCTTCTCTATGCCTTTGGATGAATCCCGGAACATATTTCAGTCTGTGCTAGCAAAACAGTCCTGTAGTGTAGCATTCGCGTCGTCTGACCACTTCCGTATTTAGCGAGTCACTGGTACTTCCTGTGTTAGTTTTTGCTTGTAAGCAGGAATCAGGAGGATAGAATTATGGTCCGATTTTCCAAATGGAGGGCGAGGGAGAGCTTTGTATGTGTCTCTGTGTGTGGAGTAAAGGTGGTCTAGAGTTTTTTTCCTCTGGTTGCACATGTGACATGCTGGTGGAAATTAGGTAAAACTGATTTATGTTTGCCTGCATTAAAGTCCCCAGCCACTAGGAGTGCTGCTTCTGGAAGAGCATTTTCTTGAATGCTTATGGCCGTATACAGCTCGTTGAATGCGGTCTTAGTGCCGGCATCGGTTTGTAGCGGTAAATAGACGGCTACGAATAATATACACAAATGCTCTCCATCCAACCTCACTGAGCTCGAGCTGTTTTGCAAGGAGGAATGGGAAAAAAATGTCAGTCTCTCGATGTGCAAAACTGATAGAGACATACCCCAAGCGACTTACAGCTGTAATCGCAGCAAAAGGTGGCGCTACAAAGTATTAACTTAAGGGGGCTGAATAATTTTGCACGCCCAATTTTTCAGTTTTTGATTTGTTAAAAAAGTTTGAAATATCCAATAAATGTCGTTCCACTTCATGATTGTGTCCCACTTGTTGTTGATTCTTCACAAAAAAATACAGTTTTATATCTTTATGTTTGAAGCCTGAAATGTGGCAAAATGTCGCAAAGTTCAAGGGGGCCGAATACTTTCGCAAGGCACTGTAGCTGCTCTGTCCTGCCGAAACACGGAGAAGCCAGCAAGCTCTAAATTCTCTGTGTCGTCGTTCAGCCAAGTCTAAGGTGAAACATGAGATTTTAGTTTTTAATGTCCCGGTGGTAGGACAGTCTTCATCGTAGATCGTCCAATTTGTTTTCCAATGATTGTTGACCAATAATTCTGAGGGTAGTGCTCATTTACCTACTCGTCTGCAAATTCTTACAAGCCACCCCGCCCTCCTCCCCCTTTTACTCTGTCTTTACTTCACGCTGATGACGGGGATTTGGGCCTTGTCTCGACAAAGCAATATATCCTTTGCGTCGTACTCATTAAAGACGTCGAGTAATCGCAGTTCTGATGTTCAAAAGCTGTTTGGGTTTTTTTTGTCTTAGGAGATGGTCGCAGCAACATTATGTACAAAATGAGTTACAAACAATGTGAAAAACAAACAAAATAGCACGGTTGGTTAAGAGACCGTAAAACGTCAGCCATCTTGTCCCGGCTCCATTATATCATGATGCTGTATGCGAAGTGAAATAGAATGGTAAACTCAGCGATCATGCTTGTTCCACCAGGCAAAGTGATTGGGTGAAGGTGAATTGGGACAAAACTCAAAAACTGTTTCGACCTTTGACCAAGTCAAATGTCACCGACCTGATTCAAGTGTCCTCCTTGTTCCATGCATAGGAATGCTCACAGCGAGGGGCGTGTCTGCGTGATGCTGAGGATTTCCGTGCTGGCTTTCCCTATGCTGCATGTTTGGCTGCAAACTGGACATCTTTTGAACAACTGCAGCAAGCAATCCTCATAAACACTGTACTTCCTTATCTTTATGAGGTGGTGTTGACTGGGAGGGCCTGTGAGGTGGTGTTGACTGGGAGGGCCTGTGAGGTGGTGTTGACTGGGAGGGCCTGTGAGGTGGTGTTGACTGGGAGGGCCTGTGAGGTGGTGTTGACTGGGAGGGCCTGTGAGGTGGTGTTGACTGGGTGGGTCTGTGAGGTGGTGTTGACTGGGAGGGCCTGTGAGGTGGTGTTGACTGGGTGGGTCTGTGAGGTGGTGTTGACTGGGAGGGCCTGTGAGGTGGTGTTGACTGGGTGGGTCTGTGAGGTGGTGTTGACTGGGGGGCCTGTGAGGTGGTGTTGACTGGATGGGTCTGTGAGGTGGTGTTGACTGGGAGGGCCTGTGAGGTGGTGTTGACTGGGGGGCCTGTGAGGTGGTGTTGACTGGGAGGGCATGTGAGGTGGTGTTGACTAGGAGGGCCTGTGAGGTGGTGTTGACTGGAGGGGGCTGTGAGGTGGTGTTGACTGGGGGTGTCTGTGAGGTGGTGTTGACTGGGAGGGCCTGTGAGGTGGTGTTGACTGGGAGGGGCCTGTGAGGTGGTGTTGACTGGGGGCCTGTGAGGTGGTGTTGACTGGGAGGGCCTGTGAGGTAGTGTTGACTGGGAGGGCCTGTGAGGTGGTGTTGACTGGGAGGGCCTGTGAGGTGGTGTTGACTGGGTGTCTGTGAGGTGGTGTTGACTGGAGGGCCTGTGAGGTGGTGTTGACTGGGAGGGCCTGTGAGGTGGTGTTGACTGGGAGGGCCTGTGAGGTGGTGTTGACTGCGAGGGCCTGTGAGGTGGTGTTGACTGGGTGGGTCTGTGAGGTGGTGTTGACTGGGGGTCTGTGAGTTGGTGTTGACTGGGAGGGGCCTGTGAGGTGGTGTTGACTGGGAGTCTGTGAGGTGGTGTTGACTGTGTGGGCCTGTGAGGTGGTGTTGACTGGGTGGGTCTGTGAGGTGGTGTTGACTGGGGGGCCTGTGAGGTGGTGTTGACTGGATGGGTCTGTGAGGTGGTGTTGACTGGGAGGGCCTGTGAGGTGGTGTTGACTGGGAGGGCCTGTGAGGTGGTGTTGACTGGGAGGGCCTGTGAGGTGGTGTTGACTGGGAGGGCCTGTGAGGTGGTGTTGACTGGGAGGGCCTGTGAGGTGGTGTTGACTGGGTGGGTCTGTGAGGTGGTGTTGACTGGGGGTCTGTGAGGTGGTGTTGACTGGGAAGGGCCTGTGAGGTGGTGTTGACTGGGAAGGGCCTGTGAGGTGGTGTTGACTGGGTGGGCCTGTGAGGTGGTGTTGACTGGGTGGGTCTGTGAGGTGGTGTTGACTGGGTGGGTCTGTGAGGTGGTGTTGACTGGGGGGCCTGTGAGGTGGTGTTGACTGGATGGGTCTGTGAGGTGGTGTTGACTGGGAGGGCCTGTGAGGTGGTGTTGACTGGGAGGGCCTGTGAGGTGGTGTTGACTGGGAGTCTGTGAGGTGGTGTTGACTGGGAGGGCCTGTGAGGTGGTGTTGACTGGGTGGGTCTGTGAGGTGGTGTTGACTGGGTGGGTCTGTGAGGTGGTGTTGACTGAGGGGCCTGTGAGGTGGTGTTGACTGGATGGGTCTGTGAGGTGGTGTTGACTGGGAGGGCCTGTGAGGTGGTGTTGACTGGGAGGGGCCTGTGAGGTGGTGTTGACTGGGTGGGTCTGTGAGGTGGTGTTGACTGGGGGGCCTGTGAGGTGGTGTTGACTGGATGGGTCTGTGAGGTGGTGTTGACTGGAGGGGGCTGTGAGGTGGTGTTGACTGGGAGGGCCTGTGAGGTGGTGTTGACTGGGAGGGCATGTGAGGTGGTGTTGACTAGGAGGGCCTGTGAGGTGGTGTTGACTGGAGGGGGCTGTGAGGTGGTGTTGACTGGGAGGGTATGTGAGGTGGTGTTGACTAGGAGGGCCTGTGAGGTGGTGTTGACTGGGAGGGCATGTGAGGTGGTGTTGACTGGGAGGGCCTGTGAGGTGGTGTTGACTGGGAGGGCATGTGAGGTGGTGTTGACTGGGAGGGCGTGTGAGGTGGTGTTGACTGGGAGGGCCTGTGAGGTGGTGTTGACTGGGAGTCTGTGAGGTGGTGTTGACTGGGAGGGCCTGTGAGGTGGTGTTGACTGGGAGGGCCTGTGAGGTGGTGTTGACTGGGTGGGTCTGTGAGGTGGTGTTGACTGGGAGGGCCTGTGAGGTGGTGTTGACTGGGTGGGTCTGTGAGGTGGTGTTGACTGGGGGTCTGTGAGTTGGTGTTGACTGGGAAGGGCCTGTGAGGTGGTGTTGACTGGGAAGGGCCTGTGAGGTGGTGTTGACTGGGAAGGGCCTGTGAGGTGGTGTTGACTGGGTGGGCCTGTGAGGTGGTGTTGACTGGGTGGGTCTGTGAGGTGGTGTTGACTGGGTGGGTCTGTGAGGTGGTGTTGACTGGGGGGCCTGTGAGGTGGTGTTGACTGGATGGGTCTGTGAGGTGGTGTTGACTGGGAGGGCCTGTGAGGTGGTGTTGACTGGGAGGGCCTGTGAGGTGGTGTTGACTGGGAGGGCCTGTGAGGTGGTGTTGACTGGGAGGGCCTGTGAGGTGGTGTTGACTGGGTGGGTCTGTGAGGTGGTGTTGACTGGGTGGGTCTGTGAGGTGGTGTTGACTGAGGGGCCTGTGAGGTGGTGTTGACTGGATGGGTCTGTGAGGTGGTGTTGACTGGGAGGGCCTGTGAGGTGGTGTTGACTGGGAGGGGCCTGTGAGGTGGTGTTGACTGGGTGGGTCTGTGAGGTGGTGTTGACTGGGGGGCCTGTGAGGTGGTGTTGACTGGATGGGTCTGTGAGGTGGTGTTGACTGGAGGGGGCTGTGAGGTGGTGTTGACTGGGAGGGCCTGTGAGGTGGTGTTGACTGGGAGGGCATGTGAGGTGGTGTTGACTAGGAGGGCCTGTGAGGTGGTGTTGACTGGAGGGGGCTGTGAGGTGGTGTTGACTGGGAGGGTATGTGAGGTGGTGTTGACTAGGAGGGCCTGTGAGGTGGTGTTGACTGGGAGGGCATGTGAGGTGGTGTTGACTGGGAGGGCATGTGAGGTGGTGTTGACTGGGGGGCCTGTGAGGTGGTGTTGACTGGGAGGGCATGTGAGGTGGTGTTGACTAGGAGGGCCTGTGAGGTGGTGTTGACTGGAGGGGGCTGTGAGGTGGTGTTGACTGGGGGTGTCTGTGAGGTGGTGTTGACTGGGAGGGCCTGTGAGGTGGTGTTGACTGGGAGGGGCCTGTGAGGTGGTGTTGACTGGGGGCTGTGAGGTGGTGTTGACTGGGAGGGCCTGTGAGGTGGTGTTGACTGGGGGGCCTGTGAGGTGGTGTTGACTGGGAGGGCATGTGAGGTGGTGTTGACTAGGAGGGCCTGTGAGGTGGTGTTGACTGGAGGGGGCTGTGAGGTGGTGTTGACTGGGGGTGTCTGTGAGGTGGTGTTGACTGGGAGGGCCTGTGAGGTGGTGTTGACTGGGAGGGGCCTGTGAGGTGGTGTTGACTGGGGGCCTGTGAGGTGGTGTTGACTGGGAGGGCCTGTGAGGTAGTGTTGACTGGGAGGGCCTGTGAGGTGGTGTTGACTGGGAGGGCCTGTGAGGTGGTGTTGACTGGGTGTCTGTGAGGTGGTGTTGACTGGAGGGCCTGTGAGGTGGTGTTGACTGGGAGGGCCTGTGAGGTGGTGTTGACTGGGAGGGCCTGTGAGGTGGTGTTGACTGCGAGGGCCTGTGAGGTGGTGTTGACTGGGTGGGTCTGTGAGGTGGTGTTGACTGGGGGTCTGTGAGTTGGTGTTGACTGGGAGGGGCCTGTGAGGTGGTGTTGACTGGGAGTCTGTGAGATGGTGTTGACTGTGTGGGCCTGTGAGGTGGTGTTGACTGGGTGGGTCTGTGAGGTGGTGTTGACTGGGGGGCCTGTGAGGTGGTGTTGACTGGATGGGTCTGTGAGGTGGTGTTGACTGGGAGGGCCTGTGAGGTGGTGTTGACTGGGAGGGCCTGTGAGGTGGTGTTGACTGGGAGGGCCTGTGAGGTGGTGTTGACTGGGAGGGCCTGTGAGGTGGTGTTGACTGGGAGGGCCTGTGAGGTGGTGTTGACTGGGTGGGTCTGTGAGGTGGTGTTGACTGGGGGTCTGTGAGTTGGTGTTGACTGGGAAGGGCCTGTGAGGTGGTGTTGACTGGGAAGGGCCTGTGAGGTGGTGTTGACTGGGTGGGCCTGTGAGGTGGTGTTGACTGGGTGGGTCTGTGAGGTGGTGTTGACTGGGTGGGTCTGTGAGGTGGTGTTGACTGGGGGGCCTGTGAGGTGGTGTTGACTGGATGGGTCTGTGAGGTGGTGTTGACTGGGAGGGCCTGTGAGGTGGTGTTGACTGGGAGGGCCTGTGAGGTGGTGTTGACTGGGAGTCTGTGAGGTGGTGTTGACTGGGAGGGCCTGTGAGGTGGTGTTGACTGGGAGTCTGTGAGGTGGTGTTGACTGGGTGGGTCTGTGAGGTGGTGTTGACTGAGGGGCCTGTGAGGTGGTGTTGACTGGATGGGTCTGTGAGGTGGTGTTGACTGGGAGGGCCTGTGAGGTGGTGTTGACTGGGAGGGGCCTGTGAGGTGGTGTTGACTGGGTGGGTCTGTGAGGTGGTGTTGACTGGGGGGCCTGTGAGGTGGTGTTGACTGGATGGGTCTGTGAGGTGGTGTTGACTGGAGGGGGCTGTGAGGTGGTGTTGACTGGGAGGGCCTGTGAGGTGGTGTTGACTGGGAGGGCATGTGAGGTGGTGTTGACTAGGAGGGCCTGTGAGGTGGTGTTGACTGGAGGGGGCTGTGAGGTGGTGTTGACTGGGAGGGTATGTGAGGTGGTGTTGACTAGGAGGGCCTGTGAGGTGGTGTTGACTGGGAGGGCATGTGAGGTGGTGTTGACTGGGAGGGCCTGTGAGGTGGTGTTGACTGGGAGGGCATGTGAGGTGGTGTTGACTGGGAGGGCGTGTGAGGTGGTGTTGACTGGGAGGGCCTGTGAGGTGGTGTTGACTGGGAGTCTGTGAGGTGGTGTTGACTGGGAGGGCCTGTGAGGTGGTGTTGACTGGGAGGGCCTGTGAGGTGGTGTTGACTGGGTGGGTCTGTGAGGTGGTGTTGACTGGGAGGGCCTGTGAGGTGGTGTTGACTGGGTGGGTCTGTGAGGTGGTGTTGACTGGGGGTCTGTGAGTTGGTGTTGACTGAAAAGGGCCTGTGAGGTGGTGTTGACTGGGAAGGGCCTGTGAGGTGGTGTTGACTGGGTGGGCCTGTGAGGTGGTGTTGACTGGGTGGGTCTGTGAGGTGGTGTTGACTGGGTGGGTCTGTGAGGTGGTGTTGACTGGGGGGCCTGTGAGGTGGTGTTGACTGGATGGGTCTGTGAGGTGGTGTTGACTGGGAGGGCCTGTGAGGTGGTGTTGACTGGGAGGGCCTGTGAGGTGGTGTTGACTGGGAGTCTGTGAGGTGGTGTTGACTGGGAGGGCCTGTGAGGTGGTGTTGACTGGGTGGGTCTGTGAGGTGGTGTTGACTGGGTGGGTCTGTGAGGTGGTGTTGACTGAGGGGCCTGTGAGGTGGTGTTGACTGGATGGGTCTGTGAGGTGGTGTTGACTGGGAGGGCCTGTGAGGTGGTGTTGACTGGGAGGGGCCTGTGAGGTGGTGTTGACTGGGTGGGTCTGTGAGGTGGTGTTGACTGGGGGGCCTGTGAGGTGGTGTTGACTGGATGGGTCTGTGAGGTGGTGTTGACTGGAGGGGGCTGTGAGGTGGTGTTGACTGGGAGGGCCTGTGAGGTGGTGTTGACTGGGAGGGCATGTGAGGTGGTGTTGACTAGGAGGGCCTGTGAGGTGGTGTTGACTGGAGGGGGCTGTGAGGTGGTGTTGACTGGGAGGGTATGTGAGGTGGTGTTGACTAGGAGGGCCTGTGAGGTGGTGTTGACTGGGAGGGCATGTGAGGTGGTGTTGACTGGGAGGGCCTGTGAGGTGGTGTTGACTGGGAGGGCATGTGAGGTGGTGTTGACTGGGAGGGCATGTGAGGTGGTGTTGACTAGGAGGGCCTGTGAGGTGGTGTTGACTGGAGGGGGCTGTGAGGTGGTGTTGACTGGGAGGGCCTGTGAGGTGGTGTTGACTGGGAGGTGGTGTTGACTAGGGGTCTGTGAGGTGGTGTTGACTGGAGGGCATGTGAGGTGGTGTTGACTGGGTGGGCATGTGAGGTGGTGTTGACTGGGAGGGCCTGTGAGGTGGTGTTGACTGGGAGGGCATGTGAGGTGGTGTTGACTGGGAGGGCATGTGAGGTGGTGTTGACTAGGAGGGCCTGTGAGGTGGTGTTGACTGGAGGGGGCTGTGAGGTGGTGTTGACTGGGAGGGCCTGTGAGGTGGTGTTGACTGGGAGGTGGTGTTGACTAGGGGTCTGTGAGGTGGTGTTGACTGGAGGGCATGTGAGGTGGTGTTGACTGGGTGGGTCTCCCTCAACGTCAACAAGACAAAGGAGCTGTCCACATCACCAATGAATGATCATGGTCCAAATACACCAAGACAGTCTTTAAAAGGGCACGGCAACACCTTTTCCTCCTCAGGAGACTGAAAAGATTTGTCATGGGTCCTCAGTAACTCAAAAAGTTCTACAGCTGCACCTTCGAGAGCATCCTGACTGGTTGCATCACCGCCTGGTATGGCAACTGGCTCTGCATCCGACCGTAATTCGCTACAGAAGATAGTGCATCTCTGGGGCCAAGCTTTCTGCCATCCAGGACCTCTATACTCGGCGGTGTCAGAGGAAGGCCCAAAAAATGGACAAAGACTTCATTCATCCAAGTTATAGACTGCTATGCATTGTCACTTTACTGCTACCTACATGTACAAATTACCTTGACTAACCAGTACCCCCGCACATTGACTCTGTACCGGTACCCTCTTTAAATAGCCCCGTTAT
>NC_048591.1:45768094-45895594 GCF_013265735.2 Oncorhynchus mykiss | reverse complement strand
AAAGCAGCACTAAGGTCTAGGAGCACGAGGACAGATGCACAGCCTCGGTCTGACGCTATTAACCTTTCTAGGCCTCGACAACATTCCGCTGAAAATGCCCATCTTCATGAGGCGCAGGCACTTCGTCCAGACAAAAACTCGAAAAGTTCCGTTACTGTGCTTTAGAAACATGTCAAACGATGTAGGTAATCAATCTTTAGGATGTGTTTAACATAAAACATCAATAATGTTCCAATCGGAGAATTCCTTTGTCTTCAGAAAGGCACTGGAACGAGAGGTAACTCGGGAGCGGGAGCGCGCGTCATGAAACCAAGGCACTCTGCCAGACCACTGACTCAAAGAGGTCTCATGAGCCCCTCCTTTATAGTAGAATCCTCATTCAAGTTTCTAAAGATGGATGCCATCTAGTGGAAGCCGTAGGAAGTGCAACTTTATCCATATCTCAATGTGTATTCGGTCAAGCTTTGAAAAACTACATTGTCCCCGTTCCTGGTTGGATTTTTCTCAGGTTTTCGCCTGCCATATGAGTTCTGTTATACTCACAGACATCATTCAAATAGTTTTAGAAACTTCACAGTGTTTTCTATCCAATACTAATAATATGCATATACTGTATGTGCGGATTTATCTAGGCCTAAATGCCAACTGCGCAACAATGTCTAATTGATCATAAACATTGCAGATAATAAATCCTAATTGCGATATTGGATCTAATGGATCATAAACATTGCAGATAATAAATCCTAATTGCTATATTGGATCTAATGGATCATAAACATTGCAGATAATAAATCCTAATTGCTATATTGGATCTAATGGATCATAAACATTGCAGATAATAAATCCTAATTGCTATATTGGATCTAATGGATCATAAACATTGCAGATAATACATCCTAATTGCTATATTGGATCTAATGGATCATAAACATTGCAGATAATAAATCCTAATTGCTATATTGGATCTAATGGATCATAAACATTGCAGATAATAAATCCTAATTGCTATATTGGATCTAATGGATCATAAACATTGCAGATAATAAATCCTAATTGCTATATTGGATCTAATGGATCATAAACATTGCAGATAATAAATCCTAATTGCTATATTGGATCTAATGGATCATAAACATTGCAGATAATAAATCCTAATTGCTATATTGGATCTAATGGATCATAAACATTGCAGATAATAAATCCTAATTGCTATATTGGATCTAATGGATCATAAACATTGCAGATAATAAATCCTAATTGCTATATTGGATCGAATGGATCATAAACATTGCAGATAATGAATCCTAATTGCTATATTGGATCTAATGGATCATAAACATTGCAGATAATAAATCCTAATTGCTATATTGGATCTAATGGATCATAAACATTGCAGATAATAAATCCTAATTGCTATATTGGATCTAATGGATCATAAACATTGCAGATAATAAATCCTAATTGCTATATTGGATCTAATGGATCATAAACATTGCAGATAATAAATCCTAATTGCTATATTGGATCGAATGGATCGTAAACATTGCAGATAATAAATCCTAATTGCTATATTGCCCCATAGATATATTCAGTCAATAAATAAAACAAGTGCCATTTAAGATTGAATTAAATAAACTGTAATATCAGCTTCTTATATTATATTGTGGAACACAATGTTAAAAAGCCAGTAACGTCAGCAGTGGATCTTTCCTGTAGTCGCCAATAGCTGTGCAATGGCATAAGCCTGGTTTTGTTATGTCCAGAGCCTTATCACAGTCAACACACCTATTTTATAGTAAATAACATCATGTAATATAACAGAATAATAAATAATAAACGTCCATTTTTTTCTCCAAACATAAAAAAGTTGTCAGTGCGAAGTGATGCGAATATCGTGTCTGGGACTGTTATTTTCAAAGAGTGATCATTTCAAACAGGGCTCAATTTGGCGGGTGTAACGGTATTCTTGAGTTGAAGGAGAGGAGGACCAAAATGCAGCGTGGTTACTATTAATGTTTTTTAATAAGACAACTAAACATGAACATAATACAAAACAACAAACGTGGAAAAAAACGAAACAGCTGGTGAAAAATACTGGTGCAAACTAACACGGAGACAGGAACAATCACCCACAAACACACAGTGAACATGTAGGACTATGGACCACTAGAGTCAACATGTAGACCACTAGAGTCAACATGTAGGACTAAGGACCACTAGAGTCAACATGTAGGACTATGGACCACTAGAGTCAACATGTAGAACACTAGAGTCAACATGTAGGACTATGGACCACTAGAGTCAACATGTAGGACTATGGAACACTAGAGTCAACATGTAGGACTATGGAACACTAGAGTCAACATGTAGGACTATGGAACACTAGAGTCAGCATGTAGGACTATGGACCACTAGAGTCAACATGTAGGACTATGGACCACTAGAGTCAACATGTAGGACTATGGAACACTAGAGTCAACATGTAGGACTATGGAACACTAGAGTCAACATGTAGGACTATGGAACACTAGAGTCAACATGTAGGACTATGGACCACTAGAGTCAACATGTAGGACTATGGAACACTAGAGTCAACATGTAGGACTATGGAACACTAGAGTCAACATGTAGGACTATGGAACACTAGAGTCAACATGTAGGACTATGGAACACTAGAGTCAACATGTAGGACTATGGAACACTAGAGTCAACATGTAGGACTATGGAACACTAGAGTCAACATGTAGGACTATGGACCACTAGAGTCAACATGTAGGACTATGGAACACTAGAGTCAACATGTAGGACTATGGAACACTAGAGTCAACATGTAGGACTATGGAACACTAGAGTCAACATGTAGGACTATGGAACACTAGAGTCAACATGTAGGACTATGGAACACTAGAGTCAACATGTAGGACTATGGAACACTAGAGTCAACATGTAGGACTATGGAACACTAGAGTCAACATGTAAGACTATGGAACACTAGAGTCAACATGTAGGACTATGGAACACTAGAGTCAACATGTAGGACTATGGAACACTAGAGTCAACATGTAGGACTATGGAACACTAGAGTCAACATGTAGGACTATGGAACACTAGAGTCAACATGTAGGACTATGGACCACTAGAGTCAACATGTAGGACTATGGACCACTAGAGTCAACATGTAGAACACTAGAGTCAACATGTAGGACTATGGACCACTAAAGTCAACATGTAGGACTATGGACCACTAGAGTCAACATGTAGGACTATGGAACACTAGAGTCAACATGTAGGACTATGGAACACTAGAGTCAACATGTAGACCACTAGAGTCAACATGTAGGACTATGGACCACTAGAGTCAACATGTAGGACTATGGAACACTAGAGTCAACATGTAGACCACTAGAGTCAACATATAGGACTATGGACCACTAGAGTCAACATGTAGGACTATGGAACACTAGAGTCAACATGTAGAACACTAGAGTCAACATGTAGGACTATGGAACACTAGAGTCAACATGTAGGACTATGGAACACTAGAGTCAACATGGAGGACTATGGAACACTAGAGTCAACATGTAGGACTATGGAACACTAGAGTCAACATGTAGAACACTAGAGTCAACATGTAGGACTATGGAACACTAGAGTCAACATGTAGGACTATGGCCCACTAGAGTCAACATGTAGGACTATGGAACACTAGAGTCAACATGTAGGACTATGGAACACTAGAGTCAACATGTAGGACTAAGGACCACTAGAGTCAACATGTAGAACTATGGAACACTAGAGTCAACATGTAGGACTATGGAACACTAGAGTCAACATGTAGGACTATGGACCACTAGAGTCAACATGTAGGACTATGGAACACTAGAGTCAACATGTAGGACTCTGAGACACTAGAGTCAACATGTAGGACTATGGAACACTAGAGTCAACATGTAGGAATATGGACCACTAGAGTCAACATGTAGGACTATGGAACACTAGAGTCAACATGTAGGACTATGGAACACTAGAGTCAACATGTAGGACTATGGAACACTAGAGTCAACATGTAGGACTATGGAACACTAGAGTCAACATGTAGGACTATGGAACACTAGAGTCAACATGTAGGACTATGGAACACTAGAGTCAACATGTAGAACACTAGCGTCAACATGTAGGACTAAGGACCACTAGAGTCCACATGTAGAACTATGGACCACTAGAGTCAACATGTAGGACTATGGAACACTAGAGTCAACATGTAGAACACTAGAGTCAACATGTAGGACTATGGAACACTAGAGTCAACATGTAGGACTATGGAACACTAGAGTCAACATGTAGGACTATGGAACACTAGAGTCAACATGTAGGACTACGGAACACTAGAGTCAACATGTAGGACTATGGAACACTAGAGTCAACATGTAGAACACTAGAGTCAACATGTAGGACTATGGAACACTAGAGTCAACATGTAGAACACTAGAGTCAACATGTAGGACTATGGAACACTAGAGTCAACATGTAGGACTATGGAACACTAGAGTCAACATGTAGGACTATGGAACACTAGAGTCAACATGTAGGACTACGGAACACTAGAGTCAACATGTAGGACTATGGAACACTAGAGTCAACATGTAGGACTATGGCCCACTAGAGTCAACATGTAGGACTATGGAACACTAGAGTCAACATGTAGAACTATGGAACACTAGAGTCAACATGCAGGACTATGGAACACTAGAGTCAACATGTAGGACTCTGGGACACTAGAGTCAACATGTAGGACTACGGAACCCTAGAGTCAACATGTAGGACTATGGAACACTAGAGTCAACATGTAGAACTATGGAACACTAGAGTCAACATGCAGGACTATGGAACACTAGAGTCAACATGTAGGACTCTGGGACACTAGAGTCAACATGTAGGACTATGGAACACTAGAGTCAACATGTAGGACTCTGGGACACTAGAGTCAACATGTAGGACTATGGAACACTAGAGTCAACATGTAGGACTCTGGGGCACTAGAGTCAACATGTAGGACTATGGAACACTAGAGTCAACATGTAGAACTATGGAACACTAGAGTCAACATGCAGGACTATGGAACACTAGAGTCAACATGTAGGACTCTGGGACACTAGAGTCAACATGTAGGACTATGGAACACTAGAGTCAACATGTAGGACTCTGGGACACTAGAGTCAACATGTAGGACTATGGAACACTAGAGTCAACGTAGGACTATGGAACACTAGAGTCAACATGTAGGACACTAGAGTCAACATGTAGGACTATGGACCACTAGAGTCAACATGTAGGACTATGGAACACTAGAGTCAACATGTAGGACTATGGAACACTAGAGTCAACATGTAGAACACTAGAGTCAACATGTAGGACTATGGACCACTAGAGTCAACATGTAGGACTATGGAACACTAGAGTCAACATGTAGGACTATGGAACACTAGAGTCAACATGTAGGACTATTGACCACTAGAGTCAACATGTAGGACTATGGAACACTAGAGTCAACATGTAGGACTATGGACCACTAGAGTCAACATGTAGGACTATGGAACACTAGAGTCAACATGTAGAACACTAGAGTCAACATATAGGACTATGGAACACTAGAGTCAACATGTAGAACACTAGAGTCAACATATAGGACTATGGAACACTAGAGTCAACATGTAGAACACTAGAGTCAACATATAGGACTATGGAACACTAGAGTCAACATGTAGAACACTAGAGTCAACATGTAGAACTATGGAACACTAGAGTCAACATGTAGGACTATGGACCACTAGAGTCAACATGTAGGACTATGGAACACTAGAGTCAACATGTAGGACTATGGAACACTAGAGTCAACATGTAGGACTATTGACCACTAGAGTCAACATGTAGGACTATGGAACACTAGAGTCAACATGTAGGACTATTGACCACTAGAGTCAACATGTAGAACACTAGAGTCAACATGTAGGACTATTGACCACTAGAGTCAACATGTAGGACTATGGACCACTAGAGTCAACATGTAGGACTATGGACCACTAGAGTCAACATGTAGGACTATGGAACACTAGAGTCAACATGTAGGACTATGGAACACTAGAGTCAACATGTAGGACTATGGACCACTAGAGTCAACATGTAGGACTATGGAACACTAGAGTCAACATGTAAGACTATGGAACACTAGAGTCAACATGTAGGACTATGGAACACTAGAGTCAACATGTAGGACTATGGAACACTAGAGTCAACATGTAGGACTATGGAACACTAGAGTCAACATGTAGGACTATGGAACACTAGAGTCAACATGTAGGACTATGGACCACTAGAGTCAACATGTAGGACTATGGACCACTAGAGTCAACATGTAGAACACTAGAGTCAACATGTAGGACTATGGACCACTAAAGTCAACATGTAGGACTATGGAACACTAGAGTCAACATGTAGGACTATGGAACACTAGAGTCAACATGTAGGACTATGGAACACTAGAGTCAACATGTAGGACTTTGGACCACTAGAGTCAACATGTAGGACTATGGAACACTAGAGTCAACATGTAGGACTTTGGACCACTAGAGTCAACATGTAGGACACTAGAGTCAACATGTAGGACTATGGAACACTAGAGTCAACATGTAGGACTATGGAACACTAGAGTCAACATGTAGGACTATGGAACACTAGAGTCAACATGTAGGACTATGGAACACTAGAGTCAACATGTAGGACTATGGAACACTAGAGTCAACATGTAGGACTCTGGGACACTACAGTTCTTCGGCTGTCCCCATAGGAGAACGATTTTTAAGAAGCCTTTTTGGCTCCAGATATAACTCGCTATAGTTCCATGTCGAACCCTCTGTTGAAAGGGTTACACATGGAAATGAAAAGGGCTCTTTAAATGGTTCTCCCATGGGGACAGCCAAAGAACTGTTTTAGGTTCTAGATAGTGCTTTTTTGTGTAGAACACATGCCAGTCACGTTAGTTAACTTGCTACCGAAAAAAGCTAAGGAATAGATACGGTCTGGTGGGCTGCAGCTAACGCAACGTAACCTAACATAGCTAACGTCAGCTTGCAAAGTTTCAAATCACATTGCCTTTTCTGCTGTGCTGATGTTGGCTGATCGAATGCCTTCCTCTTTGAAGTGAAGGGGAAAATATTTTTCAACTTTCGATGACCTGGCATCCCCATCAGTTGAGACTTCAGGTCTGTTTCGAAAAATCCTCTGGCTACAAACACAGACATTTGGATATTTCTCTACGCGAGTATTCACATCATAGGCAGCGTTCTTTATTGACGCCAGGCGTTGTCGGCTCCGAGGAATATCTCAGGCAGCTACGTGATGAAACGTCACCCAGCACATCCTGGTTACTGAGCAGCACACCAGGACTGAACTTTACAGTTGTTGTCGACACAAACGTTTAAATAAATAATGATTCGCTATCTACTGTTCTCTTGAACGAGCGGCTGGTCCAGTGTGTATGGTTAGCTACAGAGGAGGCTGGTGCTAAAGGAGGAAGGGCTTTATTGTTATGGCTGGAATAGAATAAATGGAATGGTACCCATGGAAACACATGGAAACATTGTGTTTTCAGTCCGTTCCATCGACCCCATTCCAACCATTACAATGAGCCCGTCCTCCTATAGCTCCTCCGAAACAGCCTCCTCTGCTTAGCTCCGTGTTGACATTCTCGACTGGACTGGGCGGTACTACGTCCTAAAAAATCACTATGATTTCTGGGAATTGTAGTTTTCTTACTTCCAGGGAATGTTTCAACCTGGCGAGATGCAAAAAAAAAAAACCCCGCTTATTTGCGTGATGTTACGACGAATATTGTATGTTAAAAACATGTTACTGGACTTGTACAGTGAAAGAGCAATTTCTTTTTTTTTTTTAAAAGTACTTGAAAGAATGCTTGTTTTATCTTTTAGTTTGTTTACCCTTCTAAAGGGCAAAGGAAATCAACAGCTGAAGCAGTTAGGAGCATTTGACATTCTTTTTAAAATTTGACACAGGTTTAATAAAGTCAATTAAAAACAAAACAAAAACAAAAGTATCCACCTCACACACGAATAAGAAGACATCTGTACCACGTCAGATATAGAGTTGGATTTAGCATCTCAATATTACACTTTATATACAGTGCCTTGCGAAAGTATTCCGCCCCCTTGAACTTTGCGACTTTTTGCCACATTTCAGGCTTCAAACATAAAGATATAAAACTGTATTTTTTTTGTGAAGAATCAACAACAAGTGGGACACAATCATGAAGTGGAACGACATTTATTGGATATTTCAAACTTTTTTAACAAATCAAAAACTTAAAAATTGGGCGTGCAAAATTATTCAAGGCACTGTACATCACTGAAGACTGAACTATAACAAAACTGTTGGACATAGAAACACCAGATTGTTTTTTTATTTTTTATTTAAACGTATCTTGATTAATAATGAAATTATTACAAATATTAATAACATTCCACCAATGAGGCCAAAAATGTTTTTGGTCATTGACTGCAGGAAAGGGCTATGGGGTCATTCAGACTGGGTTCACTTCCTCTCCTCTCCTCTCCTCTCCTCTCCTCTCCTCTCCTCTCCTCTCCTCTCCTCTCCTCTCCTCTCCTCTCCTCTCCTCTCCTCTCCTCTCCTCTCCTCTCCTCCTCCCCCCCTCTAAACAGTGTGATACAGGTCACCTTGTGGTAAAAATCATTGAGCCAGTAAAAACAGATAGCTGAATCCGTAAGCCAACTGGGTGAAAAATCTATCCATGTGCCCACTTAACCCTAATTGCTCCTCCTGTAAGTCGTTCTGGATAAATGACTGAAATGTAATTCTCGTCAATAACAAGACTCCTTTAATGAAAGCCAGTTGTGTTGTGAATGAACAGCTGTTCCTACAACGTGAACTCTCATACACATAGCCGTGGTATTCAGACCTGCGTCACCGTCCTCCTGTCCTCTCCTTATGACTCATGCTATATAGCCTGTTAACCATTTAGCAGACTGATGTTAGCTAACGTACAGGTCAGTTACGTTCCACGTCAGTTGTGTCTCTCTCTTTTTTTTACTACGGAGTCGTTTCCTTCCCCTCCCCTCTCAGAACAGAGCACAACCTCTCTAACCCTCACCTTAGTCTCTCTACCCCCAGAACAGAGCACAACCTCTCTAACCCTAACCTTAGTCTCTCTACCCTCAGAACAGAGAACAGAGAACAACCTGTCTACCCCCAGAACAGAGCACAACCTATCTAGTCCCAGAACAGAGGGACTCAGGGCTGTTTGTAAAACATGGTTTCCTTGCCAGCCTTCATAGTCATTGCTGAGCAGCAGAGCAGAGACCTGGGTCCACTCATGGGGTTCTACAGCAGAGCAGAGACCTGGGTCCACTCATGGGTTCTACAGCAGAGCAGAGACCTGGGTCCACTCATGGGCTCTACAGCAGAGCAGAGACCTGGGTCCACTCATGGGGTTCTACAGCAGAGCAGAGACCTGGGTCCACTCATGGGTTCTACAGCAGAGCAGAGACCTGGGTCCACTCATGGGCTCTACAGCAGAGCAGAGAGCTGGGTCCACTCATGGGGTTCTACAGCAGAGCAGAGACCTGGGTCCACTCATGGGCTCTACAGCAGAGCAGAGAGCTGGGTCCACTCATGGGTTCTACAGCAGAGCAGAGACCTGGGTCCACTCATGGGGTTCTACAGCAGAGCAGAGACCTGGGTCCACTCATGGGCTCTACAGCAGAGCAGAGAGCTGGGTCCACTCATGGGGTTCTACAGCAGATAAGAGAGCTACGCCCCCCAGCGGGTTCTACAGCAGACCCTAGCTCATCTCATTGCCATGTAATTAGAGCCATGTGTGTGTGTGTGTGTGTGTGTGTGTTGGGTCATCTACCCCTCTGAGGGGCTTATTTACTTCCATTCAAACCCCGGAGACACACACACACACACACACAAACACACACACACACACACACACACACACACACACACACACACACACACACACACACACATAAACACTCACACATACACACACGCAATCACAAACACCCCTCTCTCTCTCCCTGGAGATTGAGCCTGCTCAACTTCCTCTTCCTCTGTGTGGACAGCTTTCAGAGACATAATATGATATAATGACAGCTGTAGAATGCAACAGATGTGCTATACTGTATACTACCAATGCACAACAAGATGTGCTATACTGTATACTACCAATGCACAACAGATGTGCTATACTGTATACTACCAATACACAACAGATGTGCTATACTGTATACTACCAATACACAACAGATGTGCTATACTGTATACTACCAATACACAACAGATGTGCTATACTGTATACTACCAATACACAACAGATGTGCTATACTGTATACTACCAATGCACAACAGATGTGCTATACTGTATACTACCAATGCACAACATATGTACTATACTGTATACTACCAATGCACAACAAGATGTGCTACACTGTATACTACCAATGCACAACAAGATGTGCTATACTGTATACTACCAATACACAACAGATGTGCTATACTGTATACTACCAATACACAACAGATGTGCTATACTGTATACTACCAATGCACAACAGATGTGCTATACTGTATACTACCAATACACAACAGATGTGCTATACTGTATACTACCAATACACAACAGATGTGCTATACTGTATACTACCAATGCACAACAGATGTGCTATACTGTATACTACCAATGCACAACATATGTACTATACTGTATACTACCAATGCACAACATATGTACTATACTGTATACTACCAATGCACAACAAGATGTGCTATACTGTATACTACCAATGCACAACAAGATGTGCTATACTGTATACTACCAATGCACAACAAGATGTGCTATACTGTATACTACCAATACACAACAAGATGTGCTATACTGTATAATACCAATGCACAACATATGTACTATACTGTATACTACCAATGCACAACAAGATGTGCTATACTGTATACTACCAATGCACAACAAGATGTGCTATACTGTATACTACCAATGCACAACAAGATGTGCTACACTGTATACTACCAATGCACATAAGATGTGCTATACTGTATACTACCAATGCACAACAAGATGTGCTATACTGTATACTACCAATGCACAACAAGATGTGCTATACTGTATACTACCAATGCACAACAAGATGTGCTATACTGTATACTACCAATGCACAACAAGATGTGCTATACTGTATACTACCCCCGGGTGCCGTGGATGTTGATTACAGCAGCCCCCCTGCACCTCTCTGATTCAGAGGGGTGACACATTTCAGTTGTATGCATTCAGGGAGTTTTTCCTTAGCCACTGTGCATTGCTTGCTGTTTTTAGGTTTTAGGCTTGGTTTCTGTATAGCACTTTGTGACATCAGCTGATGTTAAAAGGGCTTTACAAATACATTTAATTGATTGTACACTGACTAGGTATCCCCCTTTCCATTCAGGATTTCATTCTTAAAAGTCTAAGCCATGGGGGGGGGTTCTAAACTGACATGAAATTATTTTACGCAAATAGTCTGGGTAGCCATTTGACTAGATGTTCAGGAGTCTTATGGCTTGGGGGGGGTAGAAGCTGTTTAGAAGCCTCTTGGACCTAGACTTGGCGCTCCGCTACCGCTTGCCGTGCGGTAGCAGAGACACACCTTCCTAGTATTGAGTTGCACCCATCCCCAACTCAGAACATCCTCAATTTGTCCGGGCATGGACTCTACTAGGTGTGGAAAGCGTTCCACAGGGATGCTGGCCCATGTTGACTCCAATGCTTCCCACAGTTGTGTCAAGTTGGCTGGATGTCCTTTGGGTGGTGGACCGTTCTTGATACTGTCACACCCCGTTTAAAAGCACTTAAATCTTTTGTCTTGCCCATTCACTCTCTGAATGGCAGGCTTAAAAATCCTTCTTAAAACCTGTCTCCTCCCCTTTACACTGACTGAAGTGGATTTTTAGAAGGGATCCTAGCTTTCACCTGGATTCACCTGGTCAGTCTATGTCATGGAAAGAGCACTAAGTGTATATTCATTCTTGTTAATACAACTCAGGGTCTTTATGTATGAGCCAGAGAAACCATGAACTAGTAACTGGCAAAAGCAAATAGTGGAAAACAAGGTAGGAGAGGAGATGAGGGGATGGTGGAGGAGAGGAGATGAGGGGATGGTGGAGGAGAGGAGATGAGGGGATGGTGGAGGAGAGGAGATGAGGGGATGGTGGAGGAGAGGAGATGAGGGGATGGTGGAGGAGGAGATGAGGGGATGGTGGAGGAGAGGAGATGAGGGGATAGTGGAGGAGAGGAGATGAGGGGATGGTGGAGGAGAGGAGGGCAGTGGAGAGGAGATGAGGGGATGGTGGAAGAGAGGAGGGGAGTGGGAGGAAAGGAGAGGAAGAGAGGAGAAGAGTGGAGAAGTGAGAAGAGGAAAGAAGAGGGGAAGGGTGAGGAGAGGAGGAGAGAGAGAGGGGATGAGAAGACAGGAGAAGAGATGGGGGGAGGAGAAGTGGAGAGGGGAGGGAAGAGAGGGGAGGATGAGAAGAGAAGAGAGGAGGGGGGGTCTCCAGAGCACCAGCAGCGTGTCCTGACATGGCCTCTGTTTCTACCCCTCCCCCCCCCTCCTTTCCCGCCTCTTGCCTGGCGCCCTAGGGAACATGAGGATTACATATATGCATCTGGCAGCAATCCACACCCACATTCCCCAGCAGTCAGCTCACTAGAGGCTCGACACATGAACGTGTCCTCTCTTTCTTCTCTCTGCCTCTTTCTGTCTCTCCACCTCCAAAACAAAAAAATCTACGGCGAAGTTGGCACTTTAACAATGGAGGTCAACAGGAAAGAATGTTCGCCTTCCCCTAATTTGTGGCCGTGGTCGAGAGGAATTCCTTCCTGTGACGTGAATATCGACCCAGAGCATAAACTTTAAAAAAAGAAGGGACACACTCTTTTCACACCACTTCGATACAGCTGCAACCTGGAAGTGATTTTCGTAGCTGGTTAGGGGAGCATTTTGCGCTAACCCTCAATAAAAAATATAGTTTACTAAAGTTCAAACATCCAAACTACTTGGTGGTAAAGTATCAAATACATCTGAAATGCCATTAGACTTAAAAAATTGCAAGACAGATCACTTTGGGGTTATATGTTAACGGAATGTGAAATTTTGCCTGTTAAACACAAAAACGATGTTTCTGGCAGGTTTGATGTAGGAAAAGAAAGGAAATTCGTATCATTAATGCATTATTAATCATTAACTTCACCAGTACTTTCTTTTCTTTTTGGATACAGAGTAGTGTGTAATTCCAGTAGTTAGCTACACCGCTACATGGCTAAAAAGCTATTAGCTACTGAAAACACCACTCCTAGAAGTAGTTCAACTACCACCAAGCTACTACAACATGTAGTTAAATGACTACTGTAGTTCAACTGCCACCAAGCTACTACAACATGTAGTTAAATGACTACTGTAGTTCAACTGCCACCAAGCTACTACAACATGTAGTTAAATGACTACTGTAGTTCAACTACCACCAAGCTACTACAACATGTAGTTAAATGACTACTGTAGTTCAACTACCACCAAGCTACTACAACATGTAGTTAAATGACTACTGTAGTTCAACTACATGTAGTTGACTTCTCCCCAACACTGCTCCTAACCTGCCACGTTAATTCTCCTAACCTGCTACGTTAATTTTTATAGGAGCAATTTTTATTTTTTTAGGAAGTAATTTGGGGGCTAAACTTACCATTGAGAGTTAGAATAGTACAATACAATAGGTGTATTTGTCACGACTCCGACCGAAGGTGGCTCCCCTTCCCGTTCGGTTGGCGCTCGGCGGTCGTCGTCGCCGGCCTACTAGCTGCCACTGATTCTTTTCTCCCCCTCCTCATGTGTTTATTGAGTACACCTGTTTTTGAGTTGGTTGTAATTAGTGAGGCTTTATTAGTCAGCCGGCCCGTCTGGTTCTTTGTGCGGGATTGATAATTGTAACCCTGGTGTTTGCTACAGACGAACGCGTTCGTGTATTTAGTGCTAGACTGTTTTCGTTTCCCTGTGTCTGGGACATTTGGTTTGAGCACCCGAAAGTGGGGTGACCGTGATTCACCGTGTATGCATTAAATAAGCACTTTATTGAACTCTCTGTTTCCTGCGCCTGATTTTACCCTCACGACACCCAGGACCTTACAGTATTGTATTGTAGTAATCATGGTCGAATTACCGACCGGGGGGCCCCATTGATTTTGTTAGTCACTCTCATTCAGATATCATATTAAAAACGGCAACAACAAAATATCTAGCCTATGGCAAAATGTGTAGAATTTAAGGAAATTTGCTGTCAAGCTGCAGAAATGTATTTCTGTCCCATGGCAAAACTATTAAAATTGCATGAAAGTACTGGTAAATTTGAGGACCGGGGGGACCCCTCATCGAATTTCCGACCGTGGGGCCCCCATTGATTTTGATAGTCACTCTCACTCAGGTATCATATTAAAAATCATATTCTTCCTAGAGCTTGCCACCCAACAGGACAACGACCCTAAGCATACAGCAAAGACAACGCAGGAGTGGCTTCAGGACAAGTCTCTGAATGTCCTCGAGCGGCCCAGCCAGAGCCCGGACTTGAACCCGATCGAACATCTCTGGACAGACATGAAAATAGTTGTGTAGCGATGCTCCCCATCCAACCTGGCAGAGCTTGAGAAGATCTGAAGAGAAAAATGGGAGAAACTCCCCAAATACAGGTGTGCAGCCAAAGGTGCTTCAACAAAGTACTGAGTAAGGGGTCTGAATCCTTATGTAAATATCATATTTAAGTTTTTTATTTGTAACAAATTTTCAAACATTTTCAAAAAACCTTTTTATGTTGTGTCATTATGAGGTATTGTGTGTAGATTGATGAGGGAAACAAAGTATTTATTCAATTTTAGGACAAGGCTGGAATGTAATAAAATGTGGAAAAAGTCAAGGGGTCTGAATACTGTATATTGTAATGTCGGGGAGGAAGCATGTGCAGTTAGTGAGTTTAATGAACATAGAACGATACAAAACAAGAGAAACATCTGACAAGGAAACAACCAATACTGCCTGAAGAGTGATGCTAGGGAGTGCTGGATAAAGGGGGAGTAATCAAGGTAGTGATGGAGACCAGGTGTGTGTAATGAGGGTTGCCAGGTGTAGGTAATGAGGGTTGCCAGGTGTAGGTAATGAGGGTTGCCAGGTGTAGGTAATGAGGGTTGCCAGGTGTGCATAATGAGGGTTGCCAGGTGTGCATAATGAGGGTTGCCAGGTGTGCGTAATGAGGTTTGCCAGGTGTGCGTAATGAGGGTTACCAGGTGTGTGTAATGAGGGTTACCAGGTGTGCGTAATGAGGGTTACCAGGTGTGCGTAATGAGGGTTACCAGGTGTAGGTAATGAGGGATGCCAGGTGTGCGTAATGAGGGTTGCCAGGTGTAGGTAATGAGGGTTGCCAGGTGTAGGTGATGAGGGTTGCCAGGTGCAGGTAATGAGGGTTGCCAGGTGTGCGTAATGAGGGTTGCCAGGTGTGCGTAATGAGGGTTGCCAGGTGTGCGTAATGAGGGTTACCAGGTGTGCGTAATGAGGGTTGCCAGGACCGGTGGTTAGTAGACCGATGACGTAGAGCGGCGGAGAGGGGGAACGGGAGTAGACGTGACAGTGCCCCCCTGACACGTGGCTCCAGCCGCAGGACGACATCGGCCAGGAGGATTGCCCCGAAGGCGAGGTTGCGGGCCAGTCCTGACGTCGAAAGTGGAATTCTCCGATTATGTTGGGATCTAGAATGTTGTCCACTTGGAACCCAGCACCGCTTCTCTGGACCGTACCCCTCCCAGTCCACCAGATACTGGAGCCAACCCCCACAACATTGAGAGTCAAGGAGTGATCTGACGGCTGTCCAAGGGAGGCGGAAGGGTGTCATGTGGGACGGCATCAGTCAAGGGACCAGGAACGAACGGCCTGAGGAGGGAAACATGAAAAGATGGTGAGATCCGGTAGTTAGTGAAGAGTTGTAATCTGTAAGTTACCTCGTTGACCTTCTTCTTACCTTCTTCTTCTTACCTGCTTCTTACATGGCAGGCAGAGCGGGAGGTTCCTGGTGGTGAGCCAGACGCCATCACCAGGATGGAACACGGGAGCCTCACATGGCCATCATTCCATACCTCTTCTGCATGCCTGAACCACTCATCCACTTCAGTAGCTTCCGTCTAAGCCATCATTGCCTGAACCACTCATCCACTTCAGTAGCTTCCGTCAAGGCATCATTGCCTGAACCACTCATCCACTTCAGTAGCTTCCGTCAAGGCATCATTATAAATAAGAATTTGTTTGTAACCTAATTCCCTCGAAAAATAAAGGTTAAATAAAAAAAAATATATATAGCTTCGGTCTAGCTCAGAGTCCATGTAGCCATGGCTGGCTGATAACCCAGAACATACTGGAAGGGAGTCAGCCTTGTGGAGGAGTGTCGCAATAAATCCTGGGTATTCAGCCCAAGGAGGGAATCGGGTACTCCCCCTGCCGGTCCTGGCAGTGACTCCTCAGGAACCGCCCCAGCTCCTGGTTCATCCTCTCCACCTGCCCGTTAGATTGAGGCTGGTACCCGGGAAGTGGTGCCGATAGGAGGCGATATCCTCTGTGAGGCCATAGTGCCGGAAGACATACATGAACAATGCCTCAGCGACCTGGAGAGTGGTAGGGAGACCAGAGACAGGGATGAAACGGCATGATTTTGAGAATCTGTCCACAACCACCATAAGAGGAGGGTAGATCAGTGACGATATCAATGGACAGATGAGACCAGGGAAGCTGTGACACAGGAAGGGGAAAGAGTTTACCTGCTGGAGCATGCCGGGGAGATTTAGATTGAGTACATACTGAACATTTTTATTTTATTTTTTATTTAACCTTTATTTAACTAGGCAAGTCATTAAGAACAAATTCTTATTTTCTGTTATAAGGTGGTATAAGTCAATATAGGGATAAGAATGTTGTCATGAAGAGATAAGAAGGGATAAGAACGTTGTCATGAAGAGATAAGAAAGAACGTTGTCATGAAGAGATAAGAACGTTGTCATGAAGGGATAAGAACGTTGTCAGGAAGAGATAAGAACGTTGTCATGAAGGGATAAGAACGTTGTCATGAAGAGATAAGAAAGAACGTTGTCATGAAGAGATAAGAACGTTGTCATGAAGGGATAAGAACGTTGTCAGGAAGAGATAAGAACGTTGTCATGAAGGGATAAGAACGTTGTCATGAAGAGATAAGAACGTTGTCATGAAGAGATAAGAGCGTTGTCATGAAGGAATATATAGAGCTGTTATAAGGTGGTATAAGTCAATATAGAGCTGTTATAAGGTGGTATAAGACATTATAAAGCTGTTAAAAGGTGGTATAAGTCAATATAGAGCTGTTATAAGTCAATATAGAGCTGTTATAAGGTGGTATAAGTCAATATAGAGCTGTTATAAGGTGGTATAAGTCAATATAGAGCTGTTATAAGGTGGTATAAGTCAATATAGAGCTGTTATAAGGTGTTATAAGTCAATATAGAGCTGTTATAAGGTGGTATAAGTCAATATAGAGCTGTTATAAGGTGTTATAAGTCAATATAGAGCTGTTATAAGTCAATATAGAGCTGTTATAAGGTGTTATAAGTCAATATAGAGCTGTTATAAGGTGGTATGAGTCAATATAGAGCTGTTATAAGTCAATATAGAGCTGTTATAAGGTGTTATAAGTCAATATAGAGCTGTTATAAGGTGGTATAAGTCAATATAGAGCTGTTATAAGTCAATATAGAGCTGTTATAAGGTGTTATAAGTCAATATAGAGCTGTTATAAGGTGGCATAAGTCAATATAGAGCTGTTATAAGGTGGCATAAGTCAATATAGAGCTGCTATAAGGTGGTATAAGTCAATATAGAGCTGTTATAAGGTGGTATAAGTCAATATAGAGCTGTTATAAGGTGGTATAAGTCAATATAGAGCTGTTATAAGGTGGTATAAGTCAATATAGAGCTGTTATAAGTCAATATAGAGCTGTTATAAGGTGTTATAAGTCAATATAGAGCTGTTATAAGGTGTTATAAGTCAATATAGAGCTGTTATAAGTCAATATAGAGCTGTTATAAGGTGTTATAAGTCAATATAGAGCTGTTATAAGGTGGTATAAGTCAATATAGAGCTGTTATAAGTCAATATAGAGCTGTTATAAGGTGTTATAAGTCAATATAGAGCTGTTATAAGGTGGTATAAGTCAATATAGAGCTGTTATAAGGTGGAATAAGTCAATATAGAGCTGCTATAAGGTGGTATAAGTCAATATAGAGCTGCTATAAGGTGGTATAAGTCAATATAGAGCTGTTATAAGTCAATATAGAGCTGTTATAAGTCAATATAGAGCTGTTATAAGGTGGTATAAGTCAATATAGAGCTGTTATAAGGTGGTATAAGTCAATATAGGGATAAGAATGTTGTCATGAAGAGATAAGAAGGGATAAGAACGTTGTCATGAAGAGATAAGAAAGAACGTTGTCATGAAGAGATAAGAACGTTGTCATGAAGGGATAAGAACGTTGTCAGGAAGAGATAAGAACGTTGTCATGAAGGGATAGGAACGTTGTCATGAAGAGATAAGAACGTTGTCATGAAGGGATAAGAACGCTGTCAAGAAGAGATAAGAACGTTGTCATGAAGAGATAAGAAGGGATAAGAACATTGTCAGGAAGAGATAAGAACATTGTCATGAAGGGATAAGAACGTTGTCATGAAGAGATAAGAAAGAACGTTGTCATGAAGAGATAAGAACGTTGTCATGAAGGGATAAGAACGTTGTCAGGAAGAGATAAGAACGTTGTCATGAAGGGATAAGAACGTTGTCAGGAAGAGATAAGAACGTTGTCAAGAAGGGATAAGAACGTTGTCATGAAGAGATAAGAACGTTGTCATGAAGGGATAAGAACGTTGTCATGAAGGGATAAGAACGCTGTCATGAAGGGATAAGAACGTTGTCATGAAGGAATATATAGAGCTGTTATAAGGTGGTATAAGTCAATATAGAGCTGTTATAAGGTGGTATAAGACATTATAAAGCTGTTAAAAGGTGGTATAAGTCCATATAGAGCTGTTATAAGTCAATTTAGAGCTGTTATAAGGTGGTATAAGTCAATATAGAGCTGTTATAAGGTGTTATAAGTCAATATAGAGCTGTTATAAGGTGTTATAAGTCAATATAGAGCTGTTATAAGGTGGTATATGTCAATATAGAGCTGTTATAAGGTGTTATAAGTCAATATAGAGCTGTTATAAGTCAATATAGAGCTGTTATAAGGTGTTATAAGTCAATATAGAGCTGTTATAAGTCAATATAGAGCTGTTATAAGGTGTTATAAGTCAATATAGAGCTGTTATAAGGTGGTATAAGTCAATATAGAGCTGTTATAAGTCAATATAGAGCTGTTATAAGGTGTTATAAGTCAACATAGAGCTGTTATAAGGTGGTATAAGTCAATATAGAGCTGTTATAAGGTGGAATAAGTCAATATAGAGCTGCTATAAGGTGGTATAAGTCAATATAGAGCTGCTATAAGGTGGTATAAGTCAATATAGAGCTGTTATAAGGTGGTATAAGTCAATATAGAGCTTTCATAAGGTGGTATAAGTCAATATAGAGCTGTTATAAGTCAATATAGAGCTGTTATAAGTCAATATAGAGCTGTTATAAGGTGGTATAAGTCAATATAGAGCTGTTATAAGGTGGTATAAGTCAATATAGGGATAAGAATGTTGTCATGAAGAGATAAGAAGGGATAAGAACGTTGTCATGAAGAGATAAGAAAGAACGTTGTCATGAAGCGATAAGAACGTTGTCATGAAGGGATAAGAACGTTGTCAGGAAGAGATAAGAACGTTGTCATGAAGGGATAGGAACGTTGTCATGAAGAGATAAGAACGTTGTCATGAAGGGATAAGAACGCTGTCAAAAAGAGATAAGAACGTTGTCATGAAGAGATAAGAAGGGATAAGAACATTGTCAGGAAGAGATAAGAACATTGTCATGAAGGGATAAGAACGTTGTCATGAAGAGATAAGAAGGGATAAGAACGTTGTCATGAAGAGATAAGAAAGAACGTTGTCATGAAGAGATAAGAACGTTGTCATGAAGGGATAAGAACGTTGTCAGGAAGAGATAAGAACGTTGTCATGAAGGGATAAGAACGTTGTCAGGAAGAGATAAGAACGTTGTCAAGAAGGGATAAGAACGTTGTCATGAAGAGATAAGAACGTTGTCATGAAGGGATAAGAACGTTGTCATGAAGGGATAAGAACGCTGTCATGAAGGGATAAGAACGTTGTCATGAAGGAATATATAGAGCTGTTATAAGGTGGTATAAGTCAATATAGAGCTGTTATAAGGTGGTATAAGACATTATAAAGCTGTTAAAAGGTGGTATAAGTCAATATAGAGCTGTTGTAAGGTGGTATAAGTCAATATAGAGCTGTTATAAGTCAATATAGAGCTGTTATAAGGTGTTATAAGTCAATATAGAGCTGTTATAAGGTGGTATAAGTCAATATAGAGCTGTTATAAGTCAATATAGAGCTGTTATAAGGTGGTATAAGTCAATATAGAGCTGTTATAAGGTGTTATAAGTCAATATAGAGCTGTTATAAGGTGGTATAAGTCAATATAGAGCTGTTATAAGTCAATATAGAGCTGTTATAAGTCAATATAGAGCTGTTATAAGGTGTTATAAGTCAATATAGAGCTGTTATAAGTCAATATAGAGCTGTTATAAGGTGTTATAAGTCAATATAGAGCTGTTATAAGGTGGTATAAGTCAATATAGAGCTGTTATAAGTCAATATAGAGCTGTTATAAGGTGTTATAAGTCAATATAGAGCTGTTATAAGGTGGTATAAGTCAATATAGAGCTGTTATAAGGTGGAATAAGTCAATATAGAGCTGCTATAAGGTGGTATAAGTCAATATAGAGCTGCTATAAGGTGGTATAAGTCAATATAGAGCTGTTATAAGGTGGTATAAGTCAATATAGAGCTGTCATAAGGTGGTATAAGTCAATATAGAGCTGTTATAAGTCAATATAGAGCTGTTATAAGTCAATATAGAGCTGTTATAAGGTGGTATAAGTCAATATAGAGCTGTTATAAGGTGGTATAAGTCAATATAGGGATAAGAATGTTGTCATGAAGAGATAAGAAGGGATAAGAATGTTGTCATGAAGAGATAAGAAGGGATAAGAACGTTGTCATGAAGAGATAAGAAAGAACGTTGTCATGAAGAGATAAGAACGTTGTCATGAAGGGATAAGAACGTTGTCAGGAAGAGATAAGAACGTTGTCATGAAGGGATAAGAACGTTGTCAGGAAGAGATAAGAACGTTGTCAAGAAGGGATAAGAACGTTGTCATGAAGAGATAAGAACGTTGTCATGAAGGGATAAGAACGTTGTCATGAAGGGATAAGAACGCTGTCATGAAGGGATAAGAACGTTGTCATGAAGGAATATATAGAGCTGTTATAAGGTGGTATAAGTCAATATAGAGCTGTTATAAGGTGGTATAAGACATTATAAAGCTGTTAAAAGGTGGTATAAGTCAATATAGAGCTGTTATAAGTCAATTTAGAGCTGTTATAAGGTGGTATAAGTCAATATAGAGCTGTTATAAGGTGTTATAAGTCAATATAGAGCTGTTATAAGGTGTTATAAGTCAATATAGAGCTGTTATAAGGTGGTATATGTCAATATAGAGCTGTTATAAGGTGTTATAAGTCAATATAGAGCTGTTATAAGTCAATATAGAGCTGTTATAAGGTGTTATAAGTCAATATAGAGCTGTTATAAGGTGTTATAAGTCAATATAGAGCTGTTATAAGTCAATATAGAGCTGTTATAAGGTGTTATAAGTCAATATAGAGCTGTTATAAGGTGGTATAAGTCAATATAGAGCTGTTATAAGTCAATATAGAGCTGTTATAAGGTGTTATAAGTCAACATAGAGCTGTTATAAGGTGGTATAAGTCAATATAGAGCTGTTATAAGGTGGAATAAGTCAATATAGAGCTGCTATAAGGTGGTATAAGTCAATATAGAGCTGCTATAAGGTGGTATAAGTCAATATAGAGCTGTTATAAGGTGGTATAAGTCAATATAGAGCTTTCATAAGGTGGTATAAGTCAATATAGAGCTGTTATAAGTCAATATAGAGCTGTTATAAGTCAATATAGAGCTGTTATAAGGTGGTATAAGTCAATATAGAGCTGTTATAAGGTGGTATAAGTCAATATAGGGATAAGAATGTTGTCATGAAGAGATAAGAAGGGATAAGAACGTTGTCATGAAGAGATAAGAAAGAACGTTGTCATGAAGAGATAAGAACGTTGTCATGAAGGGATAAGAACGTTGTCAGGAAGAGATAAGAACGTTGTCATGAAGGGATAGGAACGTTGTCATGAAGAGATAAGAACGTTGTCATGAAGGGATAAGAACGCTGTCAAGAAGAGATAAGAACGTTGTCATGAAGAGATAAGAAGGGATAAGAACATTGTCAGGAAGAGATAAGAACATTGTCATGAAGGGATAAGAACGTTGTCATGAAGAGATAAGAAGGGATAAGAACGTTGTCATGAAGAGATAAGAAAGAACGTTGTCATGAAGAGATAAGAACGTTGTCATGAAGGGATAAGAACGTTGTCAGGAAGAGATAAGAACGTTGTCATGAAGGGATAAGAACGTTGTCAGGAAGAGATAAGAACGTTGTCAAGAAGGGATAAGAACGTTGTCATGAAGAGATAAGAACGTTGTCATGAAGGGATAAGAACGTTGTCATGAAGGGATAAGAACGCTGTCATGAAGGGATAAGAACGTTGTCATGAAGGAATATATAGAGCTGTTATAAGGTGGTATAAGTCAATATAGAGCTGTTATAAGGTGGTATAAGACATTATAAAGCTGTTAAAAGGTGGTATAAGTCAATATAGAGCTGTTGTAAGGTGGTATAAGTCAATATAGAGCTGTTATAAGTCAATATAGAGCTGTTATAAGGTGTTATAAGTCAATATAGAGCTGTTATAAGGTGTTATAAGTCAATATAGAGCTGTTATAAGTCAATATAGAGCTGTTATAAGGTGTTATAAGTCAATATAGAGCTGTTATAAGGTGGTATAAGTCAATATAGAGCTGTTATAAGTCAATATAGAGCTGTTATAAGGTGTTATAAGTCAACATAGAGCTGTTATAAGGTGGTATAAGTCAATATAGAGCTGTTATAAGGTGGAATAAGTCAATATAGAGCTGCTATAAGGTGGTATAAGTCAATATAGAGCTGCTATAAGGTGGTATAAGTCAATATAGAGCTGTTATAAGGTGGTATAAGTCAATATAGAGCTTTCATAAGGTGGTATAAGTCAATATAGAGCTGTTATAAGTCAATATAGAGCTGTTATAAGTCAATATAGAGCTGTTATAAGGTGGTATAAGTCAATATAGAGCTGTTATAAGGTGGTATAAGTCAATATAGGGATAAGAATGTTGTCATGAAGAGATAAGAAGGGATAAGAACGTTGTCATGAAGAGATAAGAAAGAACGTTGTCATGAAGAGATAAGAACGTTGTCATGAAGGGATAAGAACGTTGTCAGGAAGAGATAAGAACGTTGTCATGAAGGGATAGGAACGTTGTCATGAAGAGATAAGAACGTTGTCATGAAGGGATAAGAACGCTGTCAAGAAGAGATAAGAACGTTGTCATGAAGAGATAAGAAGGGATAAGAACATTGTCAGGAAGAGATAAGAACATTGTCATGAAGGGATAAGAACGTTGTCATGAAGAGATAAGAAGGGATAAGAACGTTGTCATGAAGAGATAAGAAAGAACGTTGTCATGAAGAGATAAGAACGTTGTCATGAAGGGATAAGAACGTTGTCAGGAAGAGATAAGAACGTTGTCATGAAGGGATAAGAACGTTGTCAGGAAGAGATAAGAACGTTGTCAAGAAGGGATAAGAACGTTGTCATGAAGAGATAAGAACGTTGTCATGAAGGGATAAGAACGTTGTCATGAAGGGATAAGAACGCTGTCATGAAGGGATAAGAACGTTGTCATGAAGGAATATATAGAGCTGTTATAAGGTGGTATAAGTCAATATAGAGCTGTTATAAGGTGGTATAAGACATTATAAAGCTGTTAAAAGGTGGTATAAGTCAATATAGAGCTGTTGTAAGGTGGTATAAGTCAATATAGAGCTGTTATAAGTCAATATAGAGCTGTTATAAGGTGTTATAAGTCAATATAGAGCTGTTATAAGGTGGTATAAGTCAATATAGAGCTGTTATAAGTCAATATAGAGCTGTTATAAGGTGGTATAAGTCAATATAGAGCTGTTATAAGGTGTTATAAGTCAATATAGAGCTGTTATAAGGTGGTATAAGTCAATATAGAGCTGTTATAAGTCAATATAGAGCTGTTATAAGTCAATATAGAGCTGTTATAAGGTGTTATAAGTCAACATAGAGCTGTTATAAGGTGGTATAAGTCAATATAGAGCTGTTATAAGGTGGAATAAGTCAATATAGAGCTGCTATAAGGTGGTATAAGTCAATATAGAGCTGCTATAAGGTGGTATAAGTCAATATAGAGCTGTTATAAGGTGGTATAAGTCAATATAGAGCTTTCATAAGGTGGTATAAGTCAATATAGAGCTGTTATAAGTCAATATAGAGCTGTTATAAGTCAATATAGAGCTGTTATAAGGTGGTATAAGTCAATATAGAGCTGTTATAAGGTGGTATAAGTCAATATAGGGATAAGAATGTTGTCATGAAGAGATAAGAAGGGATAAGAACGTTGTCATGAAGAGATAAGAAAGAACGTTGTCATGAAGAGATAAGAACGTTGTCATGAAGGGATAAGAACGTTGTCAGGAAGAGATAAGAACGTTGTCATGAAGGGATAGGAACGTTGTCATGAAGAGATAAGAACGTTGTCATGAAGGGATAAGAACGCTGTCAAAAAGAGATAAGAACGTTGTCATGAAGAGATAAGAAGGGATAAGAACATTGTCAGGAAGAGATAAGAACATTGTCATGAAGGGATAAGAACGTTGTCATGAAGAGATAAGAAGGGATAAGAACGTTGTCATGAAGAGATAAGAAAGAACGTTGTCATGAAGAGATAAGAACGTTGTCATGAAGGGATAAGAACGTTGTCAGGAAGAGATAAGAACGTTGTCATGAAGGGATAAGAACGTTGTCAGGAAGAGATAAGAACGTTGTCAAGAAGGGATAAGAACGTTGTCATGAAGAGATAAGAACGTTGTCATGAAGGGATAAGAACGTTGTCATGAAGGGATAAGAACGCTGTCATGAAGGGATAAGAACGTTGTCATGAAGGAATATATAGAGCTGTTATAAGGTGGTATAAGTCAATATAGAGCTGTTATAAGGTGGTATAAGACATTATAAAGCTGTTAAAAGGTGGTATAAGTCAATATAGAGCTGTTATAAGTCAATTTAGAGCTGTTATAAGGTGGTATAAGTCAATATAGAGCTGTTATAAGGTGTTATAAGTCAATATAGAGCTGTTATAAGGTGTTATAAGTCAATATAGAGCTGTTATAAGGTGGTATATGTCAATATAGAGCTGTTATAAGGTGTTATAAGTCAATATAGAGCTGTTATAAGTCAATATAGAGCTGTTATAAGGTGTTATAAGTCAATATAGAGCTGTTATAAGGTGTTATAAGTCAATATAGAGCTGTTATAAGTCAATATAGAGCTGTTATAAGGTGTTATAAGTCAATATAGAGCTGTTATAAGGTGGTATAAGTCAATATAGAGCTGTTATAAGTCAATATAGAGCTGTTATAAGGTGTTATAAGTCAACATAGAGCTGTTATAAGGTGGTATAAGTCAATATAGAGCTGTTATAAGGTGGAATAAGTCAATATAGAGCTGCTATAAGGTGGTATAAGTCAATATAGAGCTGCTATAAGGTGGTATAAGTCAATATAGAGCTGTTATAAGGTGGTATAAGTCAATATAGAGCTTTCATAAGGTGGTATAAGTCAATATAGAGCTGTTATAAGTCAATATAGAGCTGTTATAAGTCAATATAGAGCTGTTATAAGGTGGTATAAGTCAATATAGAGCTGTTATAAGGTGGTATAAGTCAATATAGGGATAAGAATGTTGTCATGAAGAGATAAGAAGGGATAAGAACGTTGTCATGAAGAGATAAGAAAGAACGTTGTCATGAAGAGATAAGAACGTTGTCATGAAGGGATAAGAACGTTGTCAGGAAGAGATAAGAACGTTGTCATGAAGGGATAGGAACGTTGTCATGAAGAGATAAGAACGTTGTCATGAAGGGATAAGAACGCTGTCAAGAAGAGATAAGAACGTTGTCATGAAGAGATAAGAAGGGATAAGAACATTGTCAGGAAGAGATAAGAACATTGTCATGAAGGGATAAGAACGTTGTCATGAAGAGATAAGAAGGGATAAGAACGTTGTCATGAAGAGATAAGAAAGAACGTTGTCATGAAGAGATAAGAACGTTGTCATGAAGGGATAAGAACGTTGTCAGGAAGAGATAAGAACGTTGTCATGAAGGGATAAGAACGTTGTCAGGAAGAGATAAGAACGTTGTCAAGAAGGGATAAGAATGTTGTCATGAAGAGATAAGAACGTTGTCATGAAGGGATAAGAACGTTGTCATGAAGGGATAAGAACGCTGTCATGAAGGGATAAGAACGTTGTCATGAAGGAATATATAGAGCTGTTATAAGGTGGTATAAGTCAATATAGAGCTGTTATAAGGTGGTATAAGACATTATAAAGCTGTTAAAAGGTGGTATAAGTCAATATAGAGCTGTTGTAAGGTGGTATAAGTCAATATAGAGCTGTTATAAGTCAATATAGAGCTGTTATAAGGTGTTATAAGTCAATATAGAGCTGTTATAAGGTGGTATAAGTCAATATAGAGCTGTTATAAGTCAATATAGAGCTGTTATAAGGTGGTATAAGTCAATATAGAGCTGTTATAAGGTGTTATAAGTCAATATAGAGCTGTTATAAGGTGGTATAAGTCAATATAGAGCTGTTATAAGTCAATATAGAGCTGTTATAAGTCAATATAGAGCTGTTATAAGGTGTTATAAGTCAACATAGAGCTGTTATAAGGTGGTATAAGTCAATATAGAGCTGTTATAAGGTGGAATAAGTCAATATAGAGCTGCTATAAGGTGGTATAAGTCAATATAGAGCTGCTATAAGGTGGTATAAGTCAATATAGAGCTGTTATAAGGTGGTATAAGTCAATATAGAGCTTTCATAAGGTGGTATAAGTCAATATAGAGCTGTTATAAGTCAATATAGAGCTGTTATAAGTCAATATAGAGCTGTTATAAGGTGGTATAAGTCAATATAGAGCTGTTATAAGGTGGTATAAGTCAATATAGGGATAAGAATGTTGTCATGAAGAGATAAGAAGGGATAAGAACGTTGTCATGAAGAGATAAGAAAGAACGTTGTCATGAAGAGATAAGAACGTTGTCATGAAGGGATAAGAACGTTGTCAGGAAGAGATAAGAACGTTGTCATGAAGGGATAGGAACGTTGTCATGAAGAGATAAGAACGTTGTCATGAAGGGATAAGAACGCTGTCAAAAAGAGATAAGAACGTTGTCATGAAGAGATAAGAAGGGATAAGAACATTGTCAGGAAGAGATAAGAACATTGTCATGAAGGGATAAGAACGTTGTCATGAAGAGATAAGAAGGGATAAGAACGTTGTCATGAAGAGATAAGAAAGAACGTTGTCATGAAGAGATAAGAACGTTGTCATGAAGGGATAAGAACGTTGTCAGGAAGAGATAAGAACGTTGTCATGAAGGGATAAGAACGTTGTCAGGAAGAGATAAGAACGTTGTCAAGAAGGGATAAGAACGTTGTCATGAAGAGATAAGAACGTTGTCATGAAGGGATAAGAACGTTGTCATGAAGGGATAAGAACGCTGTCATGAAGGGATAAGAACGTTGTCATGAAGGAATATATAGAGCTGTTATAAGGTGGTATAAGTCAATATAGAGCTGTTATAAGGTGGTATAAGACATTATAAAGCTGTTAAAAGGTGGTATAAGTCAATATAGAGCTGTTGTAAGGTGGTATAAGTCAATATAGAGCTGTTATAAGTCAATATAGAGCTGTTATAAGGTGTTATAAGTCAATATAGAGCTGTTATAAGGTGGTATAAGTCAATATAGAGCTGTTATAAGTCAATATAGAGCTGTTATAAGGTGGTATAAGTCAATATAGAGCTGTTATAAGGTGTTATAAGTGAATATAGAGCTGTTATAAGGTGGTATAAGTCAATATAGAGCTGTTATAAGTCAATATAGAGCTGTTATAAGTCAATATAGAGCTGTTATAAGGTGTTATAAGTCAATATAGAGCTGTTATAAGTCAATTTAGAGCTGTTATAAGGTGGTATAAGTCAATATAGAGCTGTTATAAGGTGTTATAAGTCAATATAGAGCTGTTATAAGGTGTTATAAGTCAATATAGAGCTGTTATAAGGTGGTATATGTCAATATAGAGCTGTTATAAGGTGTTATAAGTCAATATAGAGCTGTTATAAGTCAATATAGAGCTGTTATAAGGTGTTATAAGTCAATATAGAGCTGTTATAAGGTGTTATAAGTCAATATAGAGCTGTTATAAGTCAATATAGAGCTGTTATAAGGTGTTATAAGTCAATATAGAGCTGTTATAAGGTGGTATAAGTCAATATAGAGCTGTTATAAGTCAATATAGAGCTGTTATAAGGTGTTATAAGTCAACATAGAGCTGTTATAAGGTGGGATAAGTCAATATAGAGCTGTTATAAGGTGGAATAAGTCAATATAGAGCTGCTATAAGGTGGTATAAGTCAATATAGAGCTGCTATAAGGTGGTATAAGTCAATATAGAGCTGTTATAAGGTGGTATAAGTCAATATAGAGCTTTCATAAGGTGGTATAAGTCAATATAGAGCTGTTATAAGTCAATATAGAGCTGTTATAAGTCAATATAGAGCTGTTATAAGGTGGTATAAGTCAATATAGAGCTGTTATAAGGTGGTATAAGTCAATATAGGGATAAGAATGTTGTCATGAAGAGATAAGAAGGGATAAGAACGTTGTCATGAAGAGATAAGAAAGAACGTTGTCATGAAGAGATAAGAACGTTGTCATGAAGGGATAAGAACGTTGTCAGGAAGAGATAAGAACGTTGTCATGAAGGGATAGGAACGTTGTCATGAAGAGATAAGAACGTTGTCATGAAGGGATAAGAACGCTGTCAAGAAGAGATAAGAACGTTGTCATGAAGAGATAAGAAGGGATAAGAACATTGTCAGGAAGAGATAAGAACATTGTCATGAAGGGATAAGAACGTTGTCATGAAGAGATAAGAAGGGATAAGAACGTTGTCATGAAGAGATAAGAAAGAACGTTGTCATGAAGAGATAAGAACGTTGTCATGAAGGGATAAGAACGTTGTCAGGAAGAGATAAGAACGTTGTCATGAAGGGATAAGAACGTTGTCAGGAAGAGATAAGAACGTTGTCAAGAAGGGATAAGAACGTTGTCATGAAGAGATAAGAACGTTGTCATGAAGGGATAAGAACGTTGTCATGAAGGGATAAGAACGCTGTCATGAAGGGATAAGAACGTTGTCATGAAGGAATATATAGAGCTGTTATAAGGTGGTATAAGTCAATATAGAGCTGTTATAAGGTGGTATAAGACATTATAAAGCTGTTAAAAGGTGGTATAAGTCAATATAGAGCTGTTGTAAGGTGGTATAAGTCAATATAGAGCTGTTATAAGTCAATATAGAGCTGTTATAAGGTGTTATAAGTCAATATAGAGCTGTTATAAGGTGGTATAAGTCAATATAGAGCTGTTATAAGTCAATATAGAGCTGTTATAAGGTGGTATAAGTCAATATAGAGCTGTTATAAGGTGTTATAAGTCAATATAGAGCTGTTATAAGGTGGTATAAGTCAATATAGAGCTGTTATAAGTCAATATAGAGCTGTTATAAGTCAATATAGAGCTGTTATAAGGTGTTATAAGTCAACATAGAGCTGTTATAAGGTGGTATAAGTCAATATAGAGCTGTTATAAGGTGGAATAAGTCAATATAGAGCTGCTATAAGGTGGTATAAGTCAATATAGAGCTGCTATAAGGTGGTATAAGTCAATATAGAGCTGTTATAAGGTGGTATAAGTCAATATAGAGCTTTCATAAGGTGGTATAAGTCAATATAGAGCTGTTATAAGTCAATATAGAGCTGTTATAAGTCAATATAGAGCTGTTATAAGGTGGTATAAGTCAATATAGAGCTGTTATAAGGTGGTATAAGTCAATATAGGGATAAGAATGTTGTCATGAAGAGATAAGAAGGGATAAGAACGTTGTCATGAAGAGATAAGAAAGAACGTTGTCATGAAGAGATAAGAACGTTGTCATGAAGGGATAAGAACGTTGTCAGGAAGAGATAAGAACGTTGTCATGAAGGGATAGGAACGTTGTCATGAAGAGATAAGAACGTTGTCATGAAGGGATAAGAACGCTGTCAAAAAGAGATAAGAACGTTGTCATGAAGAGATAAGAAGGGATAAGAACATTGTCAGGAAGAGATAAGAACATTGTCATGAAGGGATAAGAACGTTGTCATGAAGAGATAAGAAGGGATAAGAACGTTGTCATGAAGAGATAAGAAAGAACGTTGTCATGAAGAGATAAGAACGTTGTCATGAAGGGATAAGAACGTTGTCAGGAAGAGATAAGAACGTTGTCATGAAGGGATAAGAACGTTGTCAGGAAGAGATAAGAACGTTGTCAAGAAGGGATAAGAACGTTGTCATGAAGAGATAAGAACGTTGTCATGAAGGGATAAGAACGTTGTCATGAAGGGATAAGAACGCTGTCATGAAGGGATAAGAACGTTGTCATGAAGGAATATATAGAGCTGTTATAAGGTGGTATAAGTCAATATAGAGCTGTTATAAGGTGATATAAGACATTATAAAGCTGTTAAAAGGTGGTATAAGTCAATATAGAGCTGTTGTAAGGTGGTATAAGTCAATATAGAGCTGTTATAAGTCAATATAGAGCTGTTATAAGGTGTTATAAGTCAATATAGAGCTGTTATAAGGTGGTATAAGTCAATATAGAGCTGTTATAAGTCAATATAGAGCTGTTATAAGGTGGTATAAGTCAATATAGAGCTGTTATAAGGTGTTATAAGTCAATATAGAGCTGTTATAAGGTGGTATAAGTCAATATAGAGCTGTTATAAGTCAATATAGAGCTGTTATAAGTCAATATAGAGCTGTTATAAGGTGTTATAAGTCAATATAGAGCTGTTATAAGTCAATATAGAGCTGTTATAAGGTGTTATAAGTCAATATAGAGCTGTTATAAGGTGGTATAAGTCAATATAGAGCTGTTATAAGTCAATATAGAGCTGTTATAAGGTGTTATAAGTCAATATAGAGCTGTTATAAGGTGGTATAAGTCAATATAGAGCTGTTATAAGGTGGAATAAGTCAATATAGAGCTGCTATAAGGTGGTATAAGTCAATATAGAGCTGCTATAAGGTGGTATAAGTCAATATAGAGCTGTTATAAGGTGGTATAAGTCAATATAGAGCTGTCATAAGGTGGTATAAGTCAATATAGAGCTGTTATAAGTCAATATAGAGCTGTTATAAGTCAATATAGAGCTGTTATAAGGTGGTATAAGTCAATATAGAGCTGTTATAAGGTGGTATAAGTCAATATAGGGATAAGAATGTTGTCATGAAGAGATAAGAAGGGATAAGAATGTTGTCATGAAGAGATAAGAAGGGATAAGAACGTTGTCATGAAGAGATAAGAAAGAACGTTGTCATGAAGAGATAAGAACGTTGTCATGAAGGGATAAGAACGTTGTCAGGAAGAGATAAGAACGTTGTCATGAAGGGATAAGAACGTTGTCAGGAAGAGATAAGAACGTTGTCAAGAAGGGATAAGAACGTTGTCATGAAGAGATAAGAACGTTGTCATGAAGGGATAAGAACGTTGTCATGAAGGGATAAGAACGCTGTCATGAAGGGATAAGAACGTTGTCATGAAGGAATATATAGAGCTGTTATAAGGTGGTATAAGTCAATATAGAGCTGTTATAAGGTGGAATAAGACATTATAAAGCTGTTAAAAGGTGGTATAAGTCAATATAGAGCTGTTATAAGTCAATTTAGAGCTGTTATAAGGTGGTATAAGTCAATATAGAGCTGTTATAAGGTGTTATAAGTCAATATAGAGCTGTTATAAGGTGTTATAAGTCAATATAGAGCTGTTATAAGGTGGTATATGTCAATATAGAGCTGTTATAAGGTGTTATAAGTCAATATAGAGCTGTTATAAGTCAATATAGAGCTGTTATAAGGTGTTATAAGTCAATATAGAGCTGTTATAAGGTGTTATAAGTCAATATAGAGCTGTTATAAGTCAATATAGAGCTGTTATAAGGTGTTATAAGTCAATATAGAGCTGTTATAAGGTGGTATAAGTCAATATAGAGCTGTTATAAGTCAATATAGAGCTGTTATAAGGTGTTATAAGTCAACATAGAGCTGTTATAAGGTGGTATAAGTCAATATAGAGCTGTTATAAGGTGGAATAAGTCAATATAGAGCTGCTATAAGGTGGTATAAGTCAATATAGAGCTGCTATAAGGTGGTATAAGTCAATATAGAGCTGTTATAAGGTGGTATAAGTCAATATAGAGCTTTCATAAGGTGGTATAAGTCAATATAGAGCTGTTATAAGTCAATATAGAGCTGTTATAAGTCAATATAGAGCTGTTATAAGGTGGTATAAGTCAATATAGAGCTGTTATAAGGTGGTATAAGTCAATATAGGGATAAGAATGTTGTCATGAAGAGATAAGAAGGGATAAGAACGTTGTCATGAAGAGATAAGAAAGAACGTTGTCATGAAGAGATAAGAACGTTGTCATGAAGGGATAAGAACGTTGTCAGGAAGAGATAAGAACGTTGTCATGAAGGGATAGGAACGTTGTCATGAAGAGATAAGAACGTTGTCATGAAGGGATAAGAACGCTGTCAAGAAGAGATAAGAACGTTGTCATGAAGAGATAAGAAGGGATAAGAACATTGTCAGGAAGAGATAAGAACATTGTCATGAAGGGATAAGAACGTTGTCATGAAGAGATAAGAAGGGATAAGAACGTTGTCATGAAGAGATAAGAAAGAACGTTGTCATGAAGAGATAAGAACGTTGTCATGAAGGGATAAGAACGTTGTCAGGAAGAGATAAGAACGTTGTCATGAAGGGATAAGAACGTTGTCAGGAAGAGATAAGAACGTTGTCAAGAAGGGATAAGAACGTTGTCATGAAGAGATAAGAACGTTGTCATGAAGGGATAAGAACGTTGTCATGAAGGGATAAGAACGCTGTCATGAAGGGATAAGAACGTTGTCATGAAGGAATATATAGAGCTGTTATAAGGTGGTATAAGTCAATATAGAGCTGTTATAAGGTGGTATAAGACATTATAAAGCTGTTAAAAGGTGGTATAAGTCAATATAGAGCTGTTGTAAGGTGGTATAAGTCAATATAGAGCTGTTATAAGTCAATATAGAGCTGTTATAAGGTGTTATAAGTCAATATAGAGCTGTTATAAGGTGGTATAAGTCAATATAGAGCTGTTATAAGTCAATATAGAGCTGTTATAAGGTGGTATAAGTCAATATAGAGCTGTTATAAGGTGTTATAAGTCAATATAGAGCTGTTATAAGGTGGTATAAGTCAATATAGAGCTGTTATAAGGTGTTATAAGTCAACATAGAGCTGTTATAAGGTGGTATAAGTCAATATAGAGCTGTTATAAGGTGGAATAAGTCAATATAGAGCTGCTATAAGGTGGTATAAGTCAATATAGAGCTGCTATAAGGTGGTATAAGTCAATATAGAGCTGTTATAAGGTGGTATAAGTCAATATAGAGCTTTCATAAGGTGGTATAAGTCAATATAGAGCTGTTGTAAGGTGGTATAAGTCAATATAGAGCTGTTATAAGTCAATATAGAGCTGTTATAAGGTGTTATAAGTCAATATAGAGCTGTTATAAGGTGGTATAAGTCAATATAGAGCTGTTATAAGTCAATATAGAGCTGTTATAAGGTGGTATAAGTCAATATAGAGCTGTTATAAGGTGTTATAAGTCAATATAGAGCTGTTATAAGGTGGTATAAGTCAATATAGAGCTGTTATAAGTCAATATAGAGCTGTTATAAGTCAATATAGAGCTGTTATAAGGTGTTATAAGTCAATATAGAGCTGTTATAAGTCAATATAGAGCTGTTATAAGGTGTTATAAGTCAACATAGAGCTGTTATAAGGTGGTATAAGTCAATATAGAGCTGTTATAAGTCAATATAGAGCTGTTATAAGGTGTTATAAGTCAATATAGAGCTGTTATAAGGTGGTATAAGTCAATATAGAGCTGTTATAAGGTGGAATAAGTCAATATAGAGCTGCTATAAGGTGGTATAAGTCAATATAGAGCTGCTATAAGGTGGTATAAGTCAATATAGAGCTGTTATAAGGTGGTATAAGTCAATATAGAGCTGTCATAAGGTGGTATAAGTCAATATAGAGCTGTTATAAGTCAATATAGAGCTGTTATAAGTCAATATAGAGCTGTTATAAGGTGGTATAAGTCAATATAGAGCTGTTATAAGGTGGTATAAGTCAATATAGGGATAAGAATGTTGTCATGAAGAGATAAGAAGGGATAAGAATGTTGTCATGAAGAGATAAGAAGGGATAAGAACGTTGTCATGAAGAGATAAGAAAGAACGTTGTCATGAAGAGATAAGAACGTTGTCATGAAGGGATAAGAACGTTGTCAGGAAGAGATAAGAACGTTGTCATGAAGGGATAAGAACGTTGTCAGGAAGAGATAAGAACGTTGTCAAGAAGGGATAAGAACGTTGTCATGAAGAGATAAGAACGTTGTCATGAAGGGATAAGAACGTTGTCATGAAGGGATAAGAACGCTGTCATGAAGGGATAAGAACGTTGTCATGAAGGAATATATAGAGCTGTTATAAGGTGGTATAAGTCAATATAGAGCTGTTATAAGGTGGTATAAGACATTATAAAGCTGTTAAAAGGTGGTATAAGTCAATATAGAGCTGTTATAAGTCAATTTAGAGCTGTTATAAGGTGGTATAAGTCAATATAGAGCTGTTATAAGGTGTTATAAGTCAATATAGAGCTGTTATAAGGTGTTATAAGTCAATATAGAGCTGTTATAAGGTGGTATAAGTCAATATAGAGCTGTTATAAGGTGTTATAAGTCAATATAGAGCTGTTATAAGGTGTTATAAGTCAATATAGAGCTGTTATAAGTCAATATAGAGCTGTTATAAGGTGGTATAAGTCAATATAGAGCTGTTATAAGGTGGTATAAGTCAATATAGAGCTGTTATAAGTCAATATAGAGCTGTTATAAGGTGTTATAAGTCAACATAGAGCTGTTATAAGGTGGTATAAGTCAATATAGAGCTGTTATAAGGTGGAATAAGTCAATATAGAGCTGCTATAAGGTGGTATAAGTCAATATAGAGCTGCTATAAGGTGGTATAAGTCAATATAGAGCTGTTATAAGGTGGTATAAGTCAATATAGAGCTTTCATAAGGTGGTATAAGTCAATATAGAGCTGTTATAAGTCAATATAGAGCTGTTATAAGTCAATATAGAGCTGTTATAAGGTGGTATAAGTCAATATAGAGCTGTTATAAGGTGGTATAAGTCAATATAGGGATAAGAATGTTGTCATGAAGAGATAAGAAGGGATAAGAACGTTGTCATGAAGAGATAAGAAAGAACGTTGTCATGAAGAGATAAGAACGTTGTCATGAAGGGATAAGAACGTTGTCAGGAAGAGATAAGAACGTTGTCATGAAGGGATAGGAACGTTGTCATGAAGAGATAAGAACGTTGTCATGAAGGGATAAGAACGCTGTCAAGAAGAGATAAGAACGTTGTCATGAAGAGATAAGAAGGGATAAGAACATTGTCAGGAAGAGATAAGAACATTGTCATGAAGGGATAAGAACGTTGTCATGAAGAGATAAGAAGGGATAAGAACGTTGTCATGAAGAGATAAGAAAGAACGTTGTCATGAAGAGATAAGAACGTTGTCATGAAGGGATAAGAACGTTGTCAGGAAGAGATAAGAACGTTGTCATGAAGGGATAAGAACGTTGTCAGGAAGAGATAAGAACGTTGTCAAGAAGGGATAAGAACGTTGTCATGAAGAGATAAGAACGTTGTCATGAAGGGATAAGAACGTTGTCATGAAGGGATAAGAACGCTGTCATGAAGGGATAAGAACGTTGTCATGAAGGAATATATAGAGCTGTTATAAGGTGGTATAAGTCAATATAGAGCTGTTATAAGGTGGTATAAGACATTATAAAGCTGTTAAAAGGTGGCATAAGTCAATATAGAGCTGTTGTAAGGTGGTATAAGTCAATATAGAGCTGTTATAAGTCAATATAGAGCTGTTATACGGTGTTATAAGTCAATATAGAGCTGTTATAAGGTGGTATAAGTCAATATAGAGCTGTTATAAGTCAATATAGAGCTGTTATAAGGTGGTATAAGTCAATATAGAGCTGTTATAAGGTGTTATAAGTCAATATAGAGCTGTTATAAGGTGGTATAAGTCAATATAGAGCTGTTATAAGTCAATATAGAGCTGTTATAAGTCAATATAGAGCTGTTATAAGGTGTTATAAGTCAATATAGAGCTGTTATAAGTCAATATAGAGCTGTTATAAGGTGTTATAAGTCAATATAGAGCTGTTATAAGGTGGTATAAGTCAATATAGAGCTGTTATAAGTCAATATAGAGCTGTTATAAGGTGTGATAAGTCAATATAGAGCTGTTATAAGGTGGTATAAGTCAATATAGAGCTGTTATAAGGTGGAATAAGTCAATATAGAGCTGCTATAAGGTGGTATAAGTCAATATAGAGCTGCTATAAGGTGGTATAAGTCAATATAGAGCTGTTATAAGGTGGTGTAAGTCAATATAGGTCATGAAGAGATAAGAAGGGATAAAAACGTTGTCATGAAGAAATAAGAAAGAACGTTGTCATGAAGGGATAAGAACGTTGTCAGGAAGAGATAAGAACGTTGTCATGAAGGGATAGGAACGTTGTCATGAAGAGATAAGAACGTTGTCATGAAGGGATAAGAACGCTGTCAAGAAGAGATAAGAACGTTGTCATGAAGAGATAAGAAGGGATAAGAACATTGTCAGGAAGAGATAAGAACATTGTCATGAAGGGATAAGAACGTTGTCATGAAGAGATAAGAAGGGATAAGAACGTTGTCATGAAGAGATAAGAAAGAACGTTGTCATGAAGAGATAAGAACGTTGTCATGAAGGGATAAGAACGTTGTCAGGAAGAGATAAGAACGTTGTCATGAAGGGATAAGAACGTTGTCAGGAAGAGATAAGAACGTTGTCAAGAAGGGATAAGAACGTTGTCATGAAGAGATAAGAACGTTGTCATGAAGGGATAAGAACGTTGTCATGAAGGGATAAGAACGCTGTCATGAAGGGATAAGAACGTTGTCATGAAGGAATATATAGAGCTGTTATAAGGTGGTATAAGTCAATATAGAGCTGTTATAAGGTGGTATAAGACATTATAAAGCTGTTAAAAGGTGGTATAAGTCAATATAGAGCTGTTATAAGTCAATTTAGAGCTGTTATAAGGTGGTATAAGTCAATATAGAGCTGTTATAAGGTGTTATAAGTCCATATAGAGCTGTTATAAGGTGTTATAAGTCAATATAGAGCTGTTATAAGGTGGTATAAGTCAATATAGAGCTGTTATAAGGTGTTATAAGTCAATATAGAGCTGTTATAAGTCAATATAGAGCTGGTATAAGGTGTTATAAGTCAATATAGAGCTGTTATAAGGTGTTATAAGTCAATATAGAGCTGTTATAAGTCAATATAGAGCTGTTATAAGGTGTTATAAGTCAATATAGAGCTGTTATAAGGTGGTATAAGTCAATATAGAGCTGTTATAAGGTGTTATAAGTCAATATAGAGCTGTTATAAGTCAATATAGAGCTGTTATAAGGTGTTATAAGTCAATATAGAGCTGTTATAAGTCAATATAGAGCTGTTATAAGGTGTTATAACTCAATATAGAGCTGTTATAAGGTGGTATAAGTCAATATAGAGCTGTTATAAGGTGTTATAAGTCAATATAGAGCTGTTATAAGTCAATATAGAGCTGTTATAAGGCGTTATAAGTCAATATAGAGCTGTTATAAGTCAATATAGAGCTGTTATAAGGTGTTATAAGTCAATATAGAGCTGTTATAAGGTGGTATAAGTCAATATAGAGCTGTTATAAGTCAATATAGAGCTGTTATAAGGTGTTATAAGTCAATATAGAGCTGTTATAAGGCGTTATAAGTCAATATAGAGCTGTTATAAGTCAATATAGAGCTGTTATAAGGTGTTATAAGTCAATATAGAGCTGTTATAAGGTGGTATAAGTCAATATAGAGCTGTTATAAGGTGGAATAAGTCAATATAGAGCTGCTATAAGGTGGTATAAGTCAATATAGAGCTGCTATAAGGTGGTATAAGTCAATATAGAGCTGTTATAAGGTGGTATAAGTCAATATAGAGCTGTCATAAGGTGGTATAAGTCAATATAGAGCTGTTATAAGTCAATATAGAGCTGTTATAAGTCAATATAGAGCTGTTATAAGGTGGTATAAGTCAATATAGAGCTGTTATAAGGTGGTATAAGTCAATATAGGGATAAGAATGTTGTCATGAAGAGATAAGAAGGGATAAGAACGTTGTCATGAAGAGATAAGAAAGAACGTTGTCATGAAGAGATAAGAACGTTGTCATGAAGGGATAAGAACGTTGTCAGGAAGAGATAAGAAAGAACGCTGTCAAGAAGAGATAAGAACGTTGTCATGAAGAGATAAGAAGGGATAAGAACATTGTCAGGAAGAGATAAGAACATTGTCATGAAGGGATAAGAACGTTGTCATGAAGAGATAAGAAGGGATAAGAACGTTGTCATGAAGAGATAAGAAAGAACGTTGTCATGAAGAGATAAGAACGTTGTCATGAAGGGATAAGAACGTTGTCAGGAAGAGATAAGAACGTTGTCATGAAGGGATAAGAACGTTGTCAGGAAGAGATAAGAACGTTGTCAAGAAGGGATAAGAACGTTGTCATGAAGAGATAAGAACGTTGTCATGAAGGGATAAGAACGTTGTCATGAAGGGATAAGAACGCTGTCATGAAGGGATAAGAACGTTGTCATGAAGGAATATATAGAGCTGTTATAAGGTGGTATAAGTCAATATAGAGCTGTTATAAGGTGGTATAAGACATTATAAAGCTGTTAAAAGGTGGTATAAGTCAATATAGAGCTGTTGTAAGGTGGTATAAGTCAATATAGAGCTGTTATAAGTCAATATAGAGCTGTTATAAGGTGGAATAAGTCAATATAGAGCTGTTATAAGGTGGTATAAGTCAATATAGAGCTGTTATAAGTCAATATAGAACTGTTATAAGGTGGTATAAGTCAATATAGAGCTGTCATAAGGTGGTATAAGTCAATATAGAGCTGTTATAAGTCAATATAGAGCTGTTATAAGTCAATATAGAGCTGTTATAAGGTGGTATAAGTCAATATAGAGCTGTTATAAGGTGGTATAAGTCAATATAGGGATAAGAATGTTGTCATGAAGAGATAGGAAGGGATAAGAACGTTGTCATGAAGAGATAAGAAAGAACGTTGTCATGAAGAGATAAGAACGTTGTCATGAAGGGATAAGAACGTTGTCAGGAAGAGATAAGAACGTTGTCATGAAGGGATAGGAACGTTGTCATGAAGAGATAAGAACGTTGTCATGAAGGGATAAGAACGCTGTCAAGAAGAGATAAGAACGTTGTCATGAAGAGATAAGAAGGGATAAGAACATTGTCAGGAAGAGATAAGAACATTGTCATGAAGGGATAAGAACGTTGTCATGAAGAGATAAGAAGGGATAAGAACGTTGTCATGAAGAGATAAGAAAGAACGTTGTCATGAAGAGATAAGAACGTTGTCATGAAGGGATAAGAACGTTGTCAGGAAGAGATAAGAAAGTTGTCATGAAGGGATAAGAACGTTGTCAGGAAGAGATAAGAACGTTGTCAAGAAGGGATAAGAACGTTGTCATGAAGAGATAAGAACGTTGTCATGAAGGGATAAGAACGTTGTCATGAAGGGATAAGAACGCTGTCATGAAGGGATAAGAACGTTGTCATGAAGGAATATATAGAGCTGTTATAAGGTGGTATAAGTCAATATAGAGCTGTTATAAGGTGGTATAAGACATTATAAAGCTGTTAAAAGGTGGTATAAGTCAATATAGAGCTGTTGTAAGGTGGTATAAGTCAATATAGAGCTGTTATAAGTAAATATAGAGCTGTTATAAGGTGTTATAAGTCAATATAGAGCTGTTATAAGGTGGTATAAGTCAATATAGAGCTGTTATAAGTCAATATAGAGCTGTTATAAGGTGGTATAAGTCAATATAGAGCTGTTATAAGGTGTTATAAGTCAATATAGAGCTGTTATAAGGTGGTATAAGTCAATATAGATCTGTTATAAGTCAATATAGAGCTGTTATAAGTCAATATAGAGCTGTTATAAGGTGTTATAAGTCAATATAGAGCTGTTATAAGTCAATATAGAGCTGTTATAAGGTGTTATAAGTCAATATAGAGCTGTTATAAGGTGGTATAAGTCAATATAGAGCTGTTATAAGTCAATATAGAGCTGTTATAAGGTGTTATAAGTCAATATAGAGCTGTTATAAGGTGGTATAAGTCAATATAGAGCTGTTATAAGGTGGAATAAGTCAATATAGAGCTGCTATAAGGTGGTATAAGTCAATATAGAGCTGCTATAAGGTGGTATAAGTCAATATAGAGCTGTTATAAGGTGGTATACGTCAATATAGAGCTGTCATAAGGTGGTATAAGTCAATATAGAGCTGTTATAAGTCAATATAGAGCTGTTATAAGTCAATATAGAGCTGTTATAAGGTGGTATAAGTCAATATAGAGCTGTTATAAGGTGGTATAAGTCAATATAGGGATAAGAATGTTGTCATGAAGAGAGAAGAAGGGATAAGAACGTTGTCATGAAGAGATAAGAAGGGATAAGAACGTTGTCATGAAGAGATAAGAAAGAACGTTGTCATGAAGAGATAAGAACGTTGTCATGAAGGGATAAGAACGTTGTCAGGAAGAGATAAGAACGTTGTCATGAAGGGATAAGAACGTTGTCAGGAAGAGATAAGAATGTTGTCATGAAGAGATAAGAAGGGATAAGAACGTTGTCATGAAGAGATAAGAAAGAACGTTGTCATGAAGGGATAAGAACGTTGTCAGGAAGAGATAAGAACGTTGTCATGAAGGGATAGGAACGTTGTCATGAAGAGATAAGAACGTTGTCATGAAGGGATAAGAACGCTGTCAAGAAGAGATAAGAACGTTGTCATGAAGAGATAAGAAGGGATAAGAACATTGTCAGGAAGAGATAAGAACATTGTCATGAAGGGATAAGAACGTTGTCATGAAGAGATAAGAAGGGATAAGAACGTTGTCATGAAGAGATAAGAAAGAACGTTGTCATGAAGAGATAAGAACTTTGTCATGAAGGGATAAGAACGTTGTCAGGAAGAGATACGAACGTTGTCATGAAGGGATAAGAACGTTGTCAGGAAGAGATAAGAACGTTGTCAAGAAGGGATAAGAACGTTGTCATGAAGAGATAAGAACGTTGTCATGAAGGGATAAGAACGTTGTCATGAAGGGATAAGAACGCTGTCATGAAGGGATAAGAACGTTGTCATGAAGGAATATATAGAGCTGTTATAAGGTGGTATAAGTCAATATAGAGCTGTTATAAGGTGGTATAAGACATTATAAAGCTGTTAAAAGGTGGTATAAGTCAATATAGAGCTGTTGTAAGGTGGTATAAGTCAATATAGAGCTGTTATAAGTAAATATAGAGCTGTTATAAGGTGTTATAAGTCAATATAGAGCTGTTATAAGGTGGTATAAGTCAATATAGAGCTGTTATAAGTCAATATAGAGCTGTTATAAGGTGGTATAAGTCAATATAGAGCTGTTATAAGGTGTTATAAGTCAATATAGAGCTGTTATAAGGTGGTATAAGTCAATATAGATCTGTTATAAGTCAATATAGAGCTGTTATAAGTCAATATAGAGCTGTTATAAGGTGTTATAAGTCAATATAGAGCTGTTATAAGTCAATATAGAGCTGTTATAAGGTGTTATAAGTCAATATAGAGCTGTTATAAGGTGGTATAAGTCAATATAGAGCTGTTATAAGTCAATATAGAGCTGTTATAAGGTGTTATAAGTCAATATAGAGCTGTTATAAGGTGGTATAAGTCAATATAGAGCTGTTATAAGGTGGAATAAGTCAATATAGAGCTGCTATAAGGTGGTATAAGTCAATATAGAGCTGCTATAAGGTGGTATAAGTCAATATAGAGCTGTTATAAGGTGGTATACGTCAATATAGAGCTGTCATAAGGTGGTATAAGTCAATATAGAGCTGTTATAAGTCAATATAGAGCTGTTATAAGTCAATATAGAGCTGTTATAAGGTGGTATAAGTCAATATAGAGCTGTTATAAGGTGGTATAAGTCAATATAGGGATAAGAATGTTGTCATGAAGAGAGAAGAAGGGATAAGAACGTTGTCATGAAGAGATAAGAAAGAACGTTGTCATGAAGAGATAAGAACGTTGTCATGAAGGGATAAGAACGTTGTCAGGAAGAGATAAGAACGTTGTCATGAAGGGATAGGAACGTTGTCATGAAGAGATAAGAACGTTGTCATGAAGGGATAAGAACGCTGTCAAGAAGAGATAAGAACGTTGTCATGAAGAGATAAGAAGGGATAAGAACATTGTCAGGAAGAGATAAGAACATTGTCATGAAGGGATAAGAACGTTGTCATGAAGAGATAAGAAGGGATAAGAACGTTGTCATGAAGAGATAAGAAAGAACGTTGTCATGAAGAGATAAGAACGTTGTCATGAAGGGATAAGAACGTTGTCAGGAAGAGATAAGAACGTTGTCATGAAGGGATAAGAACGTTGTCAGGAAGAGATAAGAACGTTGTCAAGAAGGGATAAGAACGTTGTCATGAAGAGATAAGAACGTTGTCATGAAGGGATAAGAACGTTGTCAGGAAGAGATAAGAACGTTGTCATGAAGGGATAAGAACGTTGTCAGGAAGAGATAAGAACGTTGTCAAGAAGGGATAAGAACGTTGTCATGAAGAGATAAGAACGTTGTCATGAAGGGATAAGAACGTTGTCATGAAGGGATAAGAACGCTGTCATGAAGGGATAAGAACGTTGTCATGAAGGAATATATAGAGCTGTTATAAGGTGGTATAAGTCAATATAGAGCTGTTATAAGGTGGTATAAGACATTATAAAGCTGTTAAAAGGTGGTATAAGTCAATATAGAGCTGTTATAAGTCAATATAGAGCTGTTATAAGGTGGAATAAGTCAATATAGAGCTGTTATAAGGTGGTATAAGTCAATATAGAGCTGTTATAAGTCAATATAGAACTGTTATAAGGTGGTATAAGTCAATATAGAGCTGTCATAAGGTGGTATAAGTCAATATAGAGCTGTTATAAGTCAATATAGAGCTGTTATAAGTCAATATAGAGCTGTTATAAGGTGGTATAAGTCAATATAGAGCTGTTATAAGGTGGTATAAGTCAATATAGGGATAAGAATGTTGTCATGAAGAGATAGGAAGGGATAAGAACGTTGTCATGAAGAGATAAGAAAGAACGTTGTCATGAAGAGATAAGAACGTTGTCATGAAGGGATAAGAACGTTGTCAGGAAGAGATAAGAACGTTGTCATGAAGGGATAGGAACGTTGTCATGAAGAGATAAGAACGTTGTCATGAAGGGATAAGAACGCTGTCAAGAAGAGATAAGAACGTTGTCATGAAGAGATAAGAAGGGATAAGAACATTGTCAGGAAGAGATAAGAACATTGTCATGAAGGGATAAGAACGTTGTCATGAAGAGATAAGAAGGGATAAGAACGTTGTCATGAAGAGATAAGAAAGAACGTTGTCATGAAGAGATAAGAACGTTGTCATGAAGGGATAAGAACGTTGTCAGGAAGAGATAAGAAAGTTGTCATGAAGGGATAAGAACGTTGTCAGGAAGAGATAAGAACGTTGTCAAGAAGGGATAAGAACGTTGTCATGAAGAGATAAGAACGTTGTCATGAAGGGATAAGAACGTTGTCATGAAGGGATAAGAACGCTGTCATGAAGGGATAAGAACGTTGTCATGAAGGAATATATAGAGCTGTTATAAGGTGGTATAAGTCAATATAGAGCTGTTATAAGGTGGTATAAGACATTATAAAGCTGTTAAAAGGTGGTATAAGTCAATATAGAGCTGTTGTAAGGTGGTATAAGTCAATATAGAGCTGTTATAAGTAAATATAGAGCTGTTATAAGGTGTTATAAGTCAATATAGAGCTGTTATAAGGTGGTATAAGTCAATATAGAGCTGTTATAAGTCAATATAGAGCTGTTATAAGGTGGTATAAGTCAATATAGAGCTGTTATAAGGTGTTATAAGTCAATATAGAGCTGTTATAAGGTGGTATAAGTCAATATAGATCTGTTATAAGTCAATATAGAGCTGTTATAAGTCAATATAGAGCTGTTATAAGGTGTTATAAGTCAATATAGAGCTGTTATAAGTCAATATAGAGCTGTTATAAGGTGTTATAAGTCAATATAGAGCTGTTATAAGGTGGTATAAGTCAATATAGAGCTGTTATAAGTCAATATAGAGCTGTTATAAGGTGTTATAAGTCAATATAGAGCTGTTATAAGGTGGTATAAGTCAATATAGAGCTGTTATAAGGTGGAATAAGTCAATATAGAGCTGCTATAAGGTGGTATAAGTCAATATAGAGCTGCTATAAGGTGGTATAAGTCAATATAGAGCTGTTATAAGGTGGTATACGTCAATATAGAGCTGTCATAAGGTGGTATAAGTCAATATAGAGCTGTTATAAGTCAATATAGAGCTGTTATAAGTCAATATAGAGCTGTTATAAGGTGGTATAAGTCAATATAGAGCTGTTATAAGGTGGTATAAGTCAATATAGGGATAAGAATGTTGTCATGAAGAGAGAAGAAGGGATAAGAACGTTGTCATGAAGAGATAAGAAAGAACGTTGTCATGAAGAGATAAGAACGTTGTCATGAAGGGATAAGAACGTTGTCAGGAAGAGATAAGAACGTTGTCATGAAGGGATAGGAACGTTGTCATGAAGAGATAAGAACGTTGTCATGAAGGGATAAGAACGCTGTCAAGAAGAGATAAGAACGTTGTCATGAAGAGATAAGAAGGGATAAGAACATTGTCAGGAAGAGATAAGAACATTGTCATGAAGGGATAAGAACGTTGTCATGAAGAGATAAGAAGGGATAAGAACGTTGTCATGAAGAGATAAGAAAGAACGTTGTCATGAAGAGATAAGAACGTTGTCATGAAGGGATAAGAACGTTGTCAGGAAGAGATAAGAACGTTGTCATGAAGGGATAAGAACGTTGTCAGGAAGAGATAAGAACGTTGTCAAGAAGGGATAAGAACGTTGTCATGAAGAGATAAGAACGTTGTCATGAAGGGATAAGAACGTTGTCATGAAGGGATAAGAACGCTGTCATGAAGGGATAAGAACGTTGTCATGAAGGAATATATAGAGCTGTTATAAGGTGGTATAAGTCAATATAGAGCTGTTATAAGGTGGTATAAGACATTATAAAGCTGTTAAAAGGTGGTATAAGTCAATATAGAGCTGTTATAAGTCAATTTAGAGCTGTTATAAGGTGGTATAAGTCAATATAGAGCTGTTATAAGGTGTTATAAGTCAATATAGAGCTGTTATAAGGTGTTATAAGTCAATATAGAGCTGTTATAAGTCAATATAGAGCTGTTATAAGGTGTTATAAGTCAATATAGAGCTGTTATAAGGTGTTATAAGTCAATATAGAGCTGTTATAAGTCAATATAGAGCTGTTATAAGGTGTTATAAGTCAATATAGAGCTGTTATAAGTTGGTATAAGTCAATATAGAGCTGTTATAAGTCAATATAGAGCTGTTATAAGGTGTTATAAGTCAATATAGAGCTGTTATAAGGTGGTATAAGTCAATATAGAGCTGTTATAAGATGGAATAAGTCAATATAGAGCTGCTATAAGGTGATATAAGTCAATATAGAGCTGCTATAAGGTGGTATAAGTCAATATAGAGCTGTTATAAGGTGGTATAAGTCAATATAGAGCTGTTATAAGGTGGTATAAGTCAATATAGAGCTGTTATAAGGTGGTATAAGTCAATATAGGGATAAGAATGTTGTCATGAAGAGATAAGAAGGGATAAGAACGTTGTCATGAAGAGATAAGAAAGAACGTTGTCATGAAGAGATAAGAACGTTGTCATGAAGGGATAAGAACGTTGTCAGGAAGAGATAAGAACGTTGTCATGAAGGGATAGGAACGTTGTCATGAAGGGATAAGAACGCTGTCAAGAAGAGATAAGAACGTTGTCATGAAGAGATAAGAAGGGATAAGAACATTGTCAGGAAGAGATAAGAACATTGTCATGAAGGGATAAGAACGTTGTCATGAAGAGATAAGAAGGGATAAGAACGTTGTCATGAAGAGATAAGAAAGAACGTTGTCATGAAGAGATAAGAACGTTGTCATGAAGGGATAAGAACGTTGTCAGGAAGAGATAAGAACGTTGTCATGAAGGGATAAGAACGTTGTCAGGAAGAGATAAGAACGTTGTCAAGAAGGGATAAGAACGTTGTCATGAAGAGATAAGAACGTTGTCATGAAGGGATAAGAAGGTTGTCATGAAGGGATAAGAACGCTGTCATGAAGGGATAAGAACGTTGTCATGAAGGAATATATAGAGCTGTTATAAGGTGGTATAAGTCAATATAGAGCTGTTATAAGGTGTTATAAGTCAATATAGAGCTGTTATAAGGTGTTATAAGTCAATATAGAGCTGTTATAAGGTGGTATAAGTCAATATAGAGCTGTTATAAGGTGTTATAAGTCAATATAGAGCTGTTATAAGTCAATATAGAACTGTTATAAGGTGTTATAAGTCAATATAGAGCTGTTATAAGGTGTTATAAGTCAATATAGAGCTGTTATAAGTCAATATAGAGCTGTTATAAGGTGTTATAAGTCAATATAGAGCTGTTATAAGGTGGTATAAGTCAATATAGAGCTGTTATAAGTCAATATAGAGCTGTTATAAGGTGTTATAAGTCAACATAGAGCTGTTATAAGGTGGTATAAGTCAATATAGGGATAAGAATGTTGTCATGAAGAGATAAGAAGGGATAAGAACGTTGTCATGAAGAGATAAGAAAGAACGTTGTCATGAAGAGATAAGAACGTTGTCATGAAGGGATAAGAACGCTGTCAAGAAGAGATAAGAACGTTGTCATGAAGAGATAAGAAGGGATAAGAACATTGTCAGGAAGAGATAAGAACATTGTCATGAAGGGATAAGAACGTTGTCATGAAGAGATAAGAAGGGATCAGAACGTTGTCATGAAGAGATAAGAAAGAACGTTGTCATGAAGAGATAAGAACGTTGTCATGAAGGGATAAGAACGTTGTCAGGAAGAGATAAGAACGTTGTCATGAAGGGATAAGAACGTTGTCAGGAAGAGATAAGAACGTTGTCAAGAAGGGATAAGAACGTTGTCATGAAGAGATAAGAACGTTGTCATGAAGGGATAAGAACGTTGTCATGAAGGGATAAGAACGCTGTCATGAAGGGATAAGAACGTTGTCATGAAGGAATATATAGAGCTGTTATAAGGTGGTATAAGTCAATATAGAGCTGTTATAAGGTGGTATAAGACATTATAAAGCTGTTAAAAGGTGGTATAAGTCAATATAGAGCTGTTGTAAGGTGGTATAAGTCAATATAGAGCTGTTATAAGTCAATATAGAGCTGTTATAAGGTGTTATAAGTCAATATAGAGCTGTTATAAGGTGGTATAAGTCAATATAGAGCTGTTATAAGTCAATATAGAGCTGTTATAAGGTGGTATAAGTCAATATAGAGCTGTTATAAGGTGTTATAAGTCAATATAGAGCTGTTATAAGGTGGTATAAGTCAATATAGAGCTGTTATAAGTCAATATAGAGCTGTTATAAGTCAATATAGAGCTGTTATAAGGTGTTATAAGTCAATATAGAGCTGTTATAAGTCAATATAGAGCTGTTATAAGGTGTTATAAGTCAATATAGAGCTGTTATAAGGTGGTATAAGTCAATATAGAGCTGTTATAAGTCAATATAGAGCTGTTATAAGGTGTTATAAGTCAATATAGAGCTGTTATAAGGTGGTATAAGTCAATATAGAGCTGTTATAAGGTGGAATAAGTCAATATAGAGCTGCTATAAGGTGGTATAAGTCAATATAGAGCTGCTATAAGGTGGTATAAGTCAATATAGAGCTGTTATAAGGTGGTATAAGTCAATATAGAGCTGTCATAAGGTGGTATAAGTCAATATAGAGCAGTTATAAGTCAATATAGAGCTGTTATAAGTCAATATAGAGCTGTTATAAGGTGGTATAAGTCAATATAGAGCTGTTATAAGGTGGTATAAGTCAATATAGGGATAAGAATGTTGTCATGAAGAGATAAGAAGGGATAAGAACGTTGTCATGAAGAGATAAGAAAGAACGTTGTCATGAAGAGATAAGAACGTTGTCATGAAGGGATAAGAACGTTGTCAGGAAGAGATAAGAACGTTGTCATGAAGGGATAGGAACGTTGTCATGAAGAGATAAGAACGTTGTCATGAAGGGATAAGAACGCTGTCAAGAAGAGATAAGAACGTTGTCATGAAGAGATAAGAAGGGATAAGAACATTGTCAGGAAGAGATAAGAACATTGTCATGAAGGGATAAGAACGCTGTCAAGAAGAGATAAGAACGTTGTCATGAAGAGATAAGAAGGGATAAGAACATTGTCAGGAAGAGATAAGAACATTGTCATGAAGGGATAAGAACGTTGTCATGAAGAGATAAGAAGGGATAAGAACGTTGTCATGAAGAGATAAGAAAGAACGTTGTCATGAAGAGATAAGAACGTTGTCATGAAGGGATAAGAACGTTGTCAGGAAGAGATAAGAACGTTGTCATGAAGGGATAAGAACGTTGTCAGGAAGAGATAAGAACGTTGTCAAGAAGGGATAAGAACGTTGTCATGAAGAGATAAGAACGTTGTCATGAAGGGATAAGAACGTTGTCATGAAGGGATAAGAACGCTGTCATGAAGGGATAAGAACGTTGTCATGAAGGAATATATAGAGCTGTTATATGGTGGTATAAGTCAATATAGAGCTGTTATAAGGTGGTATAAGACATTATAAAGCTGTTAAAAGGTGGTATAAGTCAATATAGAGCTGTTATAAGTCAATTTAGAGCTGTTATAAGGTGGTATAAGTCAATATAGCGCTGTTATAAGGTGTTATAAGTCAATATAGAGCTGTTATAAGGTGTTATAAGTCAATATAGAGCTGTTATAAGGTGGTATAAGTCAATATAGAGCTGTTATAAGGTGTTATAAGTCAATATAGAGCTGCTATAAGTCAATATAGAGCTGTTATAAGGTGTTATAAGTCAATATAGAGCTGCTATAAGGTGGTATAAGTCAATATAGAGCTGTTATAAGGTGGTATAAGTCAATATAGAGCTGTTATAAGGTGGTATAAGTCAATATAGAGCTGTTATAAGGTGGTATAAGTCAATATAGGGATAAGAATGTTGTCATGAAGAGATAAGAAAGGATAAGAACGTTGTCATGAAGAGATAAGAAAGAACGTTGTCATGAAGAGATAAGAACGTTGTCATGAAGGGATAAGAACGTTGTCAGGAAGAGATAAGAACGTTGTCATGAAGGGATAGGAACGTTGTCATGAAGGGATAAGAACGCTGTCAAGAAGAGATAAGAACGTTGTCATGAAGAGATAAGAAGGGATAAGAACATTGTCAGGAAGAGATAAGAACATTGTCATGAAGGGATAAGAACGTTGTCATGAAGAGATAAGAAGGGATAAGAACGTTGTCATGAAGAGATAAGAAAGAACGTTGTCAGGAAGAGATAAGAACGTTGTCATGAAGGGATAAGAACGTTGTCAGGAAGAGATAAGAACGTTGTCAAGAAGGGATAAGAACGTTGTCATGAAGAGATAAGAACGTTGTCATGAAGGGATAAGAAGGTTGTCATGAAGGGATAAGAACGCTGTCATGAAGGGATAAGAACGTTGTCATGAAGGAATATATAGAGCTGTTATAAGGTGGTATAAGTCAATATAGAGCTGTTATAAGGTGTTATAAGTCAATATAGAGCTGTTATAAGGTGTTATAAGTCAATATAGAGCTGTTATAAGGTGGTATAAGTCAATATAGAGCTGTTATAAGGTGTTATAAGTCAATATAGAGCTGTTATAAGTCAATATAGAACTGTTATAAGGTGGTATAAGTCAATATAGAGCTGTTATAAGGTGGTATAAGACATTATAAAGCTGTTAAAAGGTGGTATAAGTCAATATAGAGCTGTTATAAGTCAATTTAGAGCTGTTATAAGGTGGTATAAGTCAATATAGAGCTGTTATAAGGTGTTATAAGTCAATATAGAGCTGTTATAAGGTGTTATAAGTCAATATAGAGCTGTTATAAGTCAATATAGAGCTGTTATAAGGTGTTATAAGTCAATATAGAGCTGTTATAAGGTGTTATAAGTCAATATAGAGCTGTTATAAGTCAATATAGAGCTGTTATAAGGTGTTATAAGTCAATATAGAGCTGTTATAAGTTGGTATAAGTCAATATAGAGCTGTTATAAGTCAATATAGAGCTGTTATAAGGTGTTATAAGTCAATATAGAGCTGTTATAAGGTGGTATAAGTCAATATAGAGCTGTTATAAGATGGAATAAGTCAATATAGAGCTGCTATAAGGTGATATAAGTCAATATAGAGCTGCTATAAGGTGGTATAAGTCAATATAGAGCTGTTATAAGGTGGTATAAGTCAATATAGAGCTGTTATAAGGTGGTATAAGTCAATATAGAGCTGTTATAAGGTGGTATAAGTCAATATAGGGATAAGAATGTTGTCATGAAGAGATAAGAAGGGATAAGAACGTTGTCATGAAGAGATAAGAAAGAACGTTGTCATGAAGAGATAAGAACGTTGTCATGAAGGGATAAGAACGTTGTCAGGAAGAGATAAGAACGTTGTCATGAAGGGATAGGAACGTTGTCATGAAGGGATAAGAACGCTGTCAAGAAGAGATAAGAACGTTGTCATGAAGAGATAAGAAGGGATAAGAACATTGTCAGGAAGAGATAAGAACATTGTCATGAAGGGATAAGAACGTTGTCATGAAGAGATAAGAAGGGATAAGAACGTTGTCATGAAGAGATAAGAAAGAACGTTGTCATGAAGAGATAAGAACGTTGTCATGAAGGGATAAGAACGTTGTCAGGAAGAGATAAGAACGTTGTCATGAAGGGATAAGAACGTTGTCAGGAAGAGATAAGAACGTTGTCAAGAAGGGATAAGAACGTTGTCATGAAGAGATAAGAACGTTGTCATGAAGGGATAAGAAGGTTGTCATGAAGGGATAAGAACGCTGTCATGAAGGGATAAGAACGTTGTCATGAAGGAATATATAGAGCTGTTATAAGGTGGTATAAGTCAATATAGAGCTGTTATAAGGTGTTATAAGTCAATATAGAGCTGTTATAAGGTGTTATAAGTCAATATAGAGCTGTTATAAGGTGGTATAAGTCAATATAGAGCTGTTATAAGGTGTTATAAGTCAATATAGAGCTGTTATAAGTCAATATAGAACTGTTATAAGGTGTTATAAGTCAATATAGAGCTGTTATAAGGTGTTATAAGTCAATATAGAGCTGTTATAAGTCAATATAGAGCTGTTATAAGGTGTTATAAGTCAATATAGAGCTGTTATAAGGTGGTATAAGTCAATATAGAGCTGTTATATGTCAATATAGAGCTGTTATAAGGTGTTATAAGTCAACATAGAGCTGTTATAAGGTGGTATAAGTCAATATAGGGATAAGAATGTTGTCATGAAGAGATAAGAAGGGATAAGAACGTTGTCATGAAGAGATAAGAAAGAACGTTGTCATGAAGAGATAAGAACGTTGTCATGAAGGGATAAGAACGCTGTCAAGAAGAGATAAGAACGTTGTCATGAAGAGATAAGAAGGGATAAGAACATTGTCAGGAAGAGATAAGAACATTGTCATGAAGGGATAAGAACGTTGTCATGAAGAGATAAGAAGGGATCAGAACGTTGTCATGAAGAGATAAGAAAGAACGTTGTCATGAAGAGATAAGAACGTTGTCATGAAGGGATAAGAACGTTGTCAGGAAGAGATAAGAACGTTGTCATGAAGGGATAAGAACGTTGTCAGGAAGAGATAAGAACGTTGTCAAGAAGGGATAAGAACGTTGTCATGAAGAGATAAGAACGTTGTCATGAAGGGATAAGAACGTTGTCATGAAGGGATAAGAACGCTGTCATGAAGGGATAAGAACGTTGTCATGAAGGAATATATAGAGCTGTTATAAGGTGGTATAAGTCAATATAGAGCTGTTATAAGGTGGTATAAGACATTATAAAGCTGTTAAAAGGTGGTATAAGTCAATATAGAGCTGTTGTAAGGTGGTATAAGTCAATATAGAGCTGTTATAAGTCAATATAGAGCTGTTATAAGGTGTTATAAGTCAATATAGAGCTGTTATAAGGTGGTATAAGTCAATATAGAGCTGTTATAAGTCAATATAGAGCTGTTATAAGGTGGTATAAGTCAATATAGAGCTGTTATAAGGTGTTATAAGTCAATATAGAGCTGTTATAAGGTGGTATAAGTCAATATAGAGCTGTTATAAGTCAATATAGAGCTGTTATAAGTCAATATAGAGCTGTTATAAGGTGTTATAAGTCAATATAGAGCTGTTATAAGTCAATATAGAGCTGTTATAAGGTGTTATAAGTCAATATAGAGCTGTTATAAGGTGGTATAAGTCAATATAGAGCTGTTATAAGTCAATATAGAGCTGTTATAAGGTGTTATAAGTCAATATAGAGCTGTTATAAGGTGGTATAAGTCAATATAGAGCTGTTATAAGGTGGAATAAGTCAATATAGAGCTGCTATAAGGTGGTATAAGTCAATATAGAGCTGCTATAAGGTGGTATAAGTCAATATAGAGCTGTTATAAGGTGGTATAAGTCAATATAGAGCTGTCATAAGGTGGTATAAGTCAATATAGAGCAGTTATAAGTCAACATAGAGCTGTTATAAGTCAATATAGAGCTGTTATAAGGTGGTATAAGTCAATATAGAGCTGTTATAAGGTGGTATAAGTCAATATAGGGATAAGAATGTTGTCATGAAGAGATAAGAAGGGATAAGAACGTTGTCATGAAGAGATAAGAAAGAACGTTGTCATGAAGAGATAAGAACGTTGTCATGAAGGGATAAGAACGTTGTCAGGAAGAGATAAGAACGTTGTCATGAAGGGATAGGAACGTTGTCATGAAGAGATAAGAACGTTGTCATGAAGGGATAAGAACGCTGTCAAGAAGAGATAAGAACGTTGTCATGAAGAGATAAGAAGGGATAAGAACATTGTCAGGAAGAGATAAGAACATTGTCATGAAGGGATAAGAACGCTGTCAAGAAGAGATAAGAACGTTGTCATGAAGAGATAAGAAGGGATAAGAACATTGTCAGGAAGAGATAAGAACATTGTCATGAAGGGATAAGAACGTTGTCATGAAGAGATAAGAAGGGATAAGAACGTTGTCATGAAGAGATAAGAAAGAACGTTGTCATGAAGAGATAAGAACGTTGTCATGAAGGGATAAGAACGTTGTCAGGAAGAGATAAGAACGTTGTCATGAAGGGATAAGAACGTTGTCAGGAAGAGATAAGAACGTTGTCAAGAAGGGATAAGAACGTTGTCATGAAGAGATAAGAACGTTGTCATGAAGGGATAAGAACGTTGTCATGAAAGGATAAGAACGCTGTCATGAAGGGATAAGAACGTTGTCATGAAGGAATATATAGAGCTGTTATATGGTGGTATAAGTCAATATAGAGCTGTTATAAGGTGGTATAAGACATTATAAAGCTGTTAAAAGGTGGTATAAGTCAATATAGAGCTGTTATAAGTCAATTTAGAGCTGTTATAAGGTGGTATAAGTCAATATAGCGCTGTTATAAGGTGTTATAAGTCAATATAGAGCTGTTATAAGGTGTTATAAGTCAATATAGAGCTGTTATAAGGTGGTATAAGTCAATATAGAGCTGTTATAAGGTGTTATAAGTCAATATAGAGCTGCTATAAGTCAATATAGAGCTGTTATAAGGTGTTATAAGTCAATATAGAGCTGTTATAAGGTGTTATAAGTCAATATAGAGCTGTTATAAGGTGGTATAAGTCAATATAGAGCTGTTATAAGGTGTTATAAGTCAATATAGAGCTGTTATAAGTCAATATAGAGCTGTTATAAGGTGTTATAAGTCAATATAGAGCTGTTATAAGGTGTTATAAGTCAATATAGAGCTGATATAAGTCAATATAGAGCTGTTATAAGGTGTTATAAGTCAATATAGAGCTGTTATAAGGTGGTATAAGTCAATATAGAGCTGTTATAAGTCAATATAGAGCTGTAATAAGGTGTTATAAGTCAATATAGAGCTGTTATAAGGTGGTATAAGTCAATATAGAGCTGTTATAAGGTGGAATAAGTCAATATAGAGCTGCTATAAGGTGGTATAAGTCAATATAGAGCTGCTATAAGGTGGTATAAGTCAATATAGAGCTGCTATAAGGTGGTATAAGTCAATATAGAGCTGTTATAAGGTGGTATAAGTCAATATAGAGCTGTCATAAGGTGGTATAAGTCAATATAGAGCTGTTATAAGTCAATATAGAGCTGTTATAAGGTGTTATAAGTCAATATAGAGCTGTTATAAGGTGGTATAAGTCAATATAGAGCTGTTACAAGGTGGAATAAGTCAATATAGAGCTGTTATAAGTCAATATAGAGCTGTTATAAGGTGGTATAAGTCAATATAGAGCTGTTATAAGGTGGTATAAGTCAATATAGGGATAAGAATGTTGTCATGAAGAGATAAGAAGGGATAAGAACGTTGTCATGAAGAGATAAGAAAGAACGTTGTCATGAAGAGATAAGAACGTTGTCATGAAGGGATAAGAACGTTGTCAGGAAGAGATAAGAACGTTGTCATGAAGGGATAGGAACGTTGTCATGAAGAGATAAGAACGTTGTCATGAAGAGATAAGAAGGGATAAGAACATTGTCAGGAAGAGATAAGAACATTGTCATGAAGGGATAAGAACGTTGTCATGAAGAGATAAGAAGGGATAAGAACGTTGTCATGAAGAGATAAGAAAGAACGTTGTCATGAAGAGATAAGAACGTTGTCATGAAGGGATAAGAACGTTGTCAGGAAGAGATAAGAACGTTGTCATGAAGGGATAAGAACGTTGTCAGGAAGAGATAAGAACGTTGTCAAGAAGGGATAAGAACGTTGTCATGAAGAGATAAGAACGTTGTCATGAAGGGATAAGAACGTTGTCATGAAGGGATAAGAACGCTGTCATGAAGGGATAAGAACGTTGTCATGAAGGAATATATAGAGCTGTTATATGGTGGTATAAGTCAATATAGAGCTGTTATAAGGTGGTATAAGACATTATAAAGCTGTTAAAAGGTGGTATAAGTCAATATAGAGCTGTTATAAGTCAATTTAGAGCTGTTATAAGGTGGTATAAGTCAATATAGAACTGTTATAAGGTGTTATAAGTCAATATAGAGCTGTTATAAGGTGTTATAAGTCAATATAGAGCTGTTATAAGGTGGTATAAGTCAATATAGAGCTGTTATAAGGTGTTATAAGTCAATATAGAGCTGTTATAAGTCAATATAGAGCTGTTATAAGGTGTTATAAGTCAATATAGAGCTGTTATAAGTCAATATAGAGCTGTTATAAGGTGTTATAAGTCAATATAGAGCTGTTATAAGGTGGTATAAGTCAATATAGAGCTGTTATAAGTCAATATAGAGCTGTTATAAGGTGTTATAAGTCAATATAGAGCTGTTATAAGGTGGTATAAGTCAATATAGAGCTGTTATAAGGTGGAATAAGTCAATATAGAGCTGCTATAAGGTGGTATAAGTCAATATAGAGCTGCTATAAGGTGGTATAAGTCAATATAGAGCTGTTATAAGGTGGTATAAGTCAATATAGAGCTGTCATAAGGTGGTATAAGTCAAAATAGAGCTGTTATAAGTCAATATAGAGCTGTTATAAGTCAATATAGAGCTGTTATAAGGTGGTATAAGTCAATATAGAGCTGTTATAAGGTGGTATAAGTCAATATAGGGATAAGAATGTTGTCATGAAGAGATAAGAAGGGATAAGAACGTTGTCATGAAGAGATAAGAAAGAACGTTGTCATGAAGAGATAAGAACGTTGTCATGAAGGGATAAGAACGTTGTCAGGAAGAGATAAGAACGTTGTCATGAAGGGATAAGAACGTTGTCAGGAAGAGATAAGAACGTTGTCAAGAAGGGATAAGAACGTTATCATGAAGAGATAAGAACGTTGTCATGAAGGGATAAGAACGTTGTCATGAAGGGATAAGAACGCTGTCATGAAGGGATAAGAACGTTGTCATGAAGGAATATATAGAGCTGTTATAAGGTGGTATAAGTCAATATAGAGCTGTTATAAGGTGGTATAAGACATTATAAAGCTGTTAAAAGGTGGTATAAGTCAATATAGAGCTGTTGTAAGGTGGTATAAGTCAATATAGAGCTGTTATAAGTCAATATAGAGCTGTTATAAGGTGTTATAAGTCAATATAGAGCTGTTATAAGGTGGTATAAGTCAATATAGAGCTGTTATAAGTCAATATAGAGCTGTTATAAGGTGGTATAAGTCAATATAGAGCTGTTATAAGGTGTTATAAGTCAATATAGAGCTGTTATAAGGTGGTATAAGTCAATATAGAGCTGTTATAAGTCAATATAGAGCTGTTATAAGTCAATATAGAGCTGTTATAAGGTGTTATAAGTCAATATAGAGCTGTTATAAGTCAATATAGAGCTGTTATAAGGTGTTATAAGTCAATATAGAGCTGTTATAAGGTGGTATAAGTCAATATAGAGCTGTTATAAGTCAATATAGAGCTGTTATAAGGTGTTATAAGTCAATATAGAGCTGTTATAAGGTGGTATAAGTCAATATAGAGCTGTTATAAGGTGGAATAAGTCAATATAGAGCTGCTATAAGGTGGTATAAGTCAATATAGAGCTGCTATAAGGTGGTATAAGTCAATATAGAGCTGTTATAAGGTGGTATAAGTCAATATAGAGCTGTCATAAGGTGGTATAAGTCAATATAGAGCTGTTATAAGTCAATATAGAGCTGTTATAAGTCAATATAGAGCTGTTATAAGGTGGTATAAGTCAATATAGAGCTGTTATAAGGTGGTATAAGTCAATATAGGGATAATAATGTTGTCATGAAGAGATAAGAAGGGATAAGAATGTTGTCATGAAGAGATAAGAAGGGATAAGAACGTTGTCATGAAGAGATAAGAAAGAACGTTGTCATGAAGAGATAAGAACGTTGTCATGAAGGGATAAGAACGTTGTCAGGAAGAGATAAGAACGTTGTCATGAAGGGATAAGAACGTTGTCAGGAAGAGATAAGAACGTTGTCAAGAAGGGATAAGAACGTTGTCATGAAGAGATAAGAACGTTGTCATGAAGGGATAAGAACGTTGTCATGAAGGGATAAGAACGCTGTCATGAAGGGATAAGAACGTTGTCATGAAGGAATATATAGAGCTGTTATATGGTGGTATAAGTCAATATAGAGCTGTTATAAGGTGGTATAAGACATTATAAAGCTGTTAAAAGGTGGTATAAGTCAATATAGAGCTGTTATAAGTCAATTTAGAGCTGTTATAAGGTGGTATAAGTCAATATAGCGCTGTTATAAGGTGTTATAAGTCAATATAGAGCTGTTATAAGGTGTTATAAGTCAATATAGAGCTGTTATAAGGTGGTATAAGTCAATATAGAGCTGTTATAAGGTGTTATAAGTCAATATAGAGCTGCTATAAGTCAATATAGAGCTGTTATAAGGTGTTATAAGTCAATATAGAGCTGTTATAAGGTGTTATAAGTCAATATAGAGCTGTTATAAGGTGGTATAAGTCAATATAGAGCTGTTATAAGGTGTTATAAGTCAATATAGAGCTGTTATAAGTCAATATAGAGCTGTTATAAGGTGTTATAAGTCAATATAGAGCTGTTATAAGGTGTTATAAGTCAATATAGAGCTGATATAAGTCAATATAGAGCTGTTATAAGGTGTTATAAGTCAATATAGAGCTGTTATAAGGTGGTATAAGTCAATATAGAGCTGTTATAAGTCAATATAGAGCTGTAATAAGGTGTTATAAGTCAATATAGAGCTGTTATAAGGTGGTATAAGTCAATATAGAGCTGTTATAAGGTGGAATAAGTCAATATAGAGCTGCTATAAGGTGGTATAAGTCAATATAGAGCTGCTATAAGGTGGTATAAGTCAATATAGAGCTGCTATAAGGTGGTATAAGTCAATATAGAGCTGTTATAAGGTGGTATAAGTCAATATAGAGCTGTCATAAGGTGGTATAAGTCAATATAGAGCTGTTATAAGTCAATATAGAGCTGTTATAAGGTGTTATAAGTCAATATAGAGCTGTTATAAGGTGGTATAAGTCAATATAGAGCTGTTACAAGGTGGAATAAGTCAATATAGAGCTGTTATAAGTCAATATAGAGCTGTTATAAGGTGGTATAAGTCAATATAGAGCTGTTATAAGGTGGTATAAGTCAATATAGGGATAAGAATGTTGTCATGAAGAGATAAGAAGGGATAAGAACGTTGTCATGAAGAGATAAGAAAGAACGTTGTCATGAAGAGATAAGAACGTTGTCATGAAGGGATAAGAACGTTGTCAGGAAGAGATAAGAACGTTGTCATGAAGGGATAGGAACGTTGTCATGAAGAGATAAGAACGTTGTCATGAAGAGATAAGAAGGGATAAGAACATTGTCAGGAAGAGATAAGAACATTGTCATGAAGGGATAAGAACGTTGTCATGAAGAGATAAGAAGGGATAAGAACGTTGTCATGAAGAGATAAGAAAGAACGTTGTCATGAAGAGATAAGAACGTTGTCATGAAGGGATAAGAACGTTGTCAGGAAGAGATAAGAACGTTGTCATGAAGGGATAAGAACGTTGTCAGGAAGAGATAAGAACGTTGTCAAGAAGGGATAAGAACGTTGTCATGAAGAGATAAGAACGTTGTCATGAAGGGATAAGAACGTTGTCATGAAGGGATAAGAACGCTGTCATGAAGGGATAAGAACGTTGTCATGAAGGAATATATAGAGCTGTTATATGGTGGTATAAGTCAATATAGAGCTGTTATAAGGTGGTATAAGACATTATAAAGCTGTTAAAAGGTGGTATAAGTCAATATAGAGCTGTTATAAGTCAATTTAGAGCTGTTATAAGGTGGTATAAGTCAATATAGAACTGTTATAAGGTGTTATAAGTCAATATAGAGCTGTTATAAGGTGTTATAAGTCAATATAGAGCTGTTATAAGGTGGTATAAGTCAATATAGAGCTGTTATAAGGTGTTATAAGTCAATATAGAGCTGTTATAAGTCAATATAGAGCTGTTATAAGGTGTTATAAGTCAATATAGAGCTGTTATAAGTCAATATAGAGCTGTTATAAGGTGTTATAAGTCAATATAGAGCTGTTATAAGGTGGTATAAGTCAATATAGAGCTGTTATAAGTCAATATAGAGCTGTTATAAGGTGTTATAAGTCAATATAGAGCTGTTATAAGGTGGTATAAGTCAATATAGAGCTGTTATAAGGTGGAATAAGTCAATATAGAGCTGCTATAAGGTGGTATAAGTCAATATAGAGCTGCTATAAGGTGGTATAAGTCAATATAGAGCTGTTATAAGGTGGTATAAGTCAATATAGAGCTGTCATAAGGTGGTATAAGTCAAAATAGAGCTGTTATAAGTCAATATAGAGCTGTTATAAGTCAATATAGAGCTGTTATAAGGTGGTATAAGTCAATATAGAGCTGTTATAAGGTGGTATAAGTCAATATAGGGATAAGAATGTTGTCATGAAGAGATAAGAAGGGATAAGAACGTTGTCATGAAGAGATAAGAAAGAACGTTGTCATGAAGAGATAAGAACGTTGTCATGAAGGGATAAGAACGTTGTCAGGAAGAGATAAGAACGTTGTCATGAAGGGATAAGAACGTTGTCAGGAAGAGATAAGAACGTTGTCAAGAAGGGATAAGAACGTTATCATGAAGAGATAAGAACGTTGTCATGAAGGGATAAGAACGTTGTCATGAAGGGATAAGAACGCTGTCATGAAGGGATAAGAACGTTGTCATGAAGGAATATATAGAGCTGTTATAAGGTGGTATAAGTCAATATAGAGCTGTTATAAGGTGGTATAAGACATTATAAAGCTGTTAAAAGGTGGTATAAGTCAATATAGAGCTGTTGTAAGGTGGTATAAGTCAATATAGAGCTGTTATAAGTCAATATAGAGCTGTTATAAGGTGGTATAAGTCAATATAGAGCTGTTATAAGGTGTTATAAGTCAATATAGAGCTGTTATAAGGTGGTATAAGTCAATATAGAGCTGTTATAAGTCAATATAGAGCTGTTATAAGTCAATATAGAGCTGTTATAAGGTGTTATAAGTCAATATAGAGCTGTTATAAGTCAATATAGAGCTGTTATAAGGTGTTATAAGTCAATATAGAGCTGTTATAAGGTGGTATAAGTCAATATAGAGCTGTTATAAGTCAATATAGAGCTGTTATAAGGTGTTATAAGTCAATATAGAGCTGTTATAAGGTGGTATAAGTCAATATAGAGCTGTTATAAGGTGGAATAAGTCAATATAGAGCTGCTATAAGGTGGTATAAGTCAATATAGAGCTGCTATAAGGTGGTATAAGTCAATATAGAGCTGTTATAAGGTGGTATAAGTCAATATAGAGCTGTCATAAGGTGGTATAAGTCAATATAGAGCTGTTATAAGTCAATATAGAGCTGTTATAAGTCAATATAGAGCTGTTATAAGGTGGTATAAGTCAATATAGAGCTGTTATAAGGTGGTATAAGTCAATATAGGGATAATAATGTTGTCATGAAGAGATAAGAAGGGATAAGAATGTTGTCATGAAGAGATAAGAAGGGATAAGAACGTTGTCATGAAGAGATAAGAAAGAACGTTGTCATGAAGAGATAAGAACGTTGTCATGAAGGGATAAGAACGTTGTCAGGAAGAGATAAGAACGTTGTCATGAAGGGATAAGAACGTTGTCAGGAAGAGATAAGAACGTTGTCAAGAAGGGATAAGAACGTTGTCATGAAGAGATAAGAACGTTGTCATGAAGGGATAAGAACGTTGTCATGAAGGGATAAGAACGCTGTCATGAAGGGATAAGAACGTTGTCATGAAGGAATATATAGAGCTGTTATAAGGTGGTATAAGTCAATATAGAGCTGTTATAAGGTGGTATAAGACATTATAAAGCTGTTAAAAGGTGGTATAAGTCAATATAGAGCTGTTATAAGTCAATTTAGAGCTGTTATAAGGTGGTATAAGTCAATATAGAGCTGTTATAAGGTGTTATAAGTCAATATAGAGCTGTTATAAGGTGGTATAAGTCAATATAGAGCTGTTATAAGGTGTTATAAGTCAATATAGAGCTGTTATAAGGTGTTATAAGTCAATATAGAGCTGTTATAAGTCAATATAGAGCTGTTATAAGGTGTTATAAGTCAATATAGAGCTGTTATAAGGTGGTATAAGTCAATATAGAGCTGTTATAAGTCAACATAGAGCTGTTATAAGGTGGTATAAGTCAATATAGAGCTGTTATAAGGTGGAATAAGTCAATATAGAGCTGCTATAAGGTGGTATAAGTCAATATAGAGCTGCTATAAGGTGGTATAAGTCAATATAGAGCTGTTATAAGGTGGTATAAGTCAATATAGAGCTTTCATAAGGTGGTATAAGTCAATATAGAGCTGTTATAAGTCAATATAGAGCTGTTATAAGTCAATATAGAGCTGTTATAAGGTGGTATAAGTCAATATAGAGCTGTTATAAGGTGGTATAAGTCAATATAGGGATAAGAATGTTGTCATGAAGAGATAAGAAGGGATAAGAACGTTGTCATGAAGAGATAAGAAAGAACGTTGTCATGAAGAGATAAGAACGTTGTCATGAAGGGATAAGAACGTTGTCAGGAAGAGATAAGAACGTTGTCATGAAGGGATAGGAACGTTGTCATGAAGAGATAAGAACGTTGTCATGAAGGGATAAGAACGCTGTCAAAAAGAGATAAGAACGTTGTCATGAAGAGATAAGAAGGGATAAGAACATTGTCAGGAAGAGATAAGAACATTGTCATGAAGGGATAAGAACGTTGTCATGAAGAGATAAGAAGGGATAAGAACGTTGTCATGAAGAGATAAGAAAGAACGTTGTCATGAAGAGATAAGAACGTTGTCATGAAGGGATAAGAACGTTGTCAGGAAGAGATAAGAACGTTGTCATGAAGGGATAGGAACGTTGTCATGAAGAGATAAGAACGTTGTCATGAAGAGATAAGAAGGGATAAGAACATTGTCAGGAAGAGATAAGAACATTGTCATGAAGGGATAAGAACGTTGTCATGAAGAGATAAGAAGGGATAAGAACGTTGTCATGAAGAGATAAGAAAGAACGTTGTCATGAAGAGATAAGAACGTTGTCATGAAGGGATAAGAACGTTGTCAGGAAGAGATAAGAACGTTGTCATGAAGGGATAAGAACGTTGTCAGGAAGAGATAAGAACGTTGTCAAGAAGGGATAAGAACGTTGTCATGAAGAGATAAGAACGTTGTCATGAAGGGATAAGAACGTTGTCATGAAGGGATAAGAACGCTGTCATGAAGGGATAAGAACGTTGTCATGAAGGAATATATAGAGCTGTTATATGGTGGTATAAGTCAATATAGAGCTGTTATAAGGTGGTATAAGACATTATAAAGCTGTTAAAAGGTGGTATAAGTCAATATAGAGCTGTTATAAGTCAATTTAGAGCTGTTATAAGGTGGTATAAGTCAATATAGAACTGTTATAAGGTGTTATAAGTCAATATAGAGCTGTTATAAGGTGTTATAAGTCAATATAGAGCTGTTATAAGGTGGTATAAGTCAATATAGAGCTGTTATAAGGTGTTATAAGTCAATATAGAGCTGTTATAAGTCAATATAGAGCTGTTATAAGGTGTTATAAGTCAATATAGAGCTGTTATAAGGTGGTATAAGTCAATATAGAGCTGTTATAAGTCAATATAGAGCTGTTATAAGGTGTTATAAGTCAATATAGAGCTGTTATAAGGTGGTATAAGTCAATATAGAGCTGTTATAAGGTGGAATAAGTCAATATAGAGCTGCTATAAGGTGGTATAAGTCAATATAGAGCTGCTATAAGGTGGTATAAGTCAATATAGAGCTGTTATAAGGTGGTATAAGTCAATATAGAGCTGTCATAAGGTGGTATAAGTCAAAATAGAGCTGTTATAAGTCAATATAGAGCTGTTATAAGTCAATATAGAGCTGTTATAAGGTGGTATAAGTCAATATAGAGCTGTTATAAGGTGGTATAAGTCAATATAGGGATAAGAATGTTGTCATGAAGAGATAAGAAGGGATAAGAACGTTGTCATGAAGAGATAAGAAAGAACGTTGTCATGAAGAGATAAGAACGTTGTCATGAAGGGATAAGAACGTTGTCAGGAAGAGATAAGAACGTTGTCATGAAGGGATAAGAACGTTGTCAGGAAGAGATAAGAACGTTGTCAAGAAGGGATAAGAACGTTATCATGAAGAGATAAGAACGTTGTCATGAAGGGATAAGAACGTTGTCATGAAGGGATAAGAACGCTGTCATGAAGGGATAAGAACGTTGTCATGAAGGAATATATAGAGCTGTTATAAGGTGGTATAAGTCAATATAGAGCTGTTATAAGGTGGTATAAGACATTATAAAGCTGTTAAAAGGTGGTATAAGTCAATATAGAGCTGTTGTAAGGTGGTATAAGTCAATATAGAGCTGTTATAAGTCAATATAGAGCTGTTATAAGGTGTTATAAGTCAATATAGAGCTGTTATAAGGTGGTATAAGTCAATATAGAGCTGTTATAATTCAATATAGAGCTGTTATAAGGTGGTATAAGTCAATATAGAGCTGTTATAAGGTGTTATAAGTCAATATAGAGCTGTTATAAGGTGGTATAAGTCAATATAGAGCTGTTATAAGTCAATATAGAGCTGTTATAAGTCAATATAGAGCTGTTATAAGGTGTTATAAGTCAATATAGAGCTGTTATAAGTCAATATAGAGCTGTTATAAGGTGTTATAAGTCAATATAGAGCTGTTATAAGGTGGTATAAGTCAATATAGAGCTGTTATAAGTCAATATAGAGCTGTTATAAGGTGTTATAAGTCAATATAGAGCTGTTATAAGGTGGTATAAGTCAATATAGAGCTGTTATAAGGTGGAATAAGTCAATATAGAGCTGCTATAAGGTGGTATAAGTCAATATAGAGCTGCTATAAGGTGGTATAAGTCAATATAGAGCTGTTATAAGGTGGTATAAGTCAATATAGAGCTGTCATAAGGTGGTATAAGTCAATATAGAGCTGTTATAAGTCAATATAGAGCTGTTATAAGTCAATATAGAGCTGTTATAAGGTGGTATAAGTCAATATAGAGCTGTTATAAGGTGGTATAAGTCAATATAGGGATAAGAATGTTGTCATGAAGAGATAAGAAGGGATAAGAATGTTGTCATGAAGAGATAAGAAGGGATAAGAACGTTGTCATGAAGAGATAAGAAAGAACGTTGTCATGAAGAGATAAGAACGTTGTCATGAAGGGATAAGAACGTTGTCAGGAAGAGATAAGAACGTTGTCATGAAGGGATAAGAACGTTGTCAGGAAGAGATAAGAACGTTGTCAAGAAGGGATAAGAACGTTGTCATGAAGAGATAAGAACGTTGTCATGAAGGGATAAGAACGTTGTCATGAAGGGATAAGAACGCTGTCATGAAGGGATAAGAACGTTGTCATGAAGGAATATATAGAGCTGTTATAAGGTGGTATAAGTCAATATAGAGCTGTTATAAGGTGGAATAAGACATTATAAAGCTGTTAAAAGGTGGTATAAGTCAATATAGAGCTGTTATAAGTCAATTTAGAGCTGTTATAAGGTGGTATAAGTCAATATAGAGCTGTTATAAGGTGTTATAAGTCAATATAGAGCTGTTATAAGGTGTTATAAGTCAATATAGAGCTGTTATAAGGTGGTATAAGTCAATATAGAGCTGTTATAAGGTGTTATAAGTCAATATAGAGCTGTTATAAGGTGTTATAAGTCAATATAGAGCTGTTATAAGTCAATATAGAGCTGTTATAAGGTGGTATAAGTCAATATAGAGCTGTTATAAGGTGGTATAAGTCAATATAGAGCTGCTATAAGTCAACATAGAGCTGTTATAAGGTGGTATAAGTCAATATAGAGCTGTTATAAGGTGGAATAAGTCAATATAGAGCTGCTATAAGGTGGTATAAGTCAATATAGAGCTGCTATAAGGTGGTATAAGTCAATATAGAGCTGTTATAAGGTGGTATAAGTCAATATAGAGCTTTCATAAGGTGGTATAAGTCAATATAGAGCTGTTATAAGTCAATATAGAGCTGTTATAAGTCAATATAGAGCTGTTATAAGGTGGTATAAGTCAATATAGAGCTGTTATAAGGTGGTATAAGTCAATATAGGGATAAGAATGTTGTCATGAAGAGATAAGAAGGGATAAGAACGTTGTCATGAAGAGATAAGAAAGAACGTTGTCATGAAGAGATAAGAACGTTGTCATGAAGGGATAAGAACGTTGTCAGGAAGAGATAAGAACGTTGTCATGAAGGGATAGGAACGTTGTCATGAAGAGATAAGAACGTTGTCATGAAGGGATAAGAACGCTGTCAAGAAGAGATAAGAACGTTGTCATGAAGAGATAAGAAGGGATAAGAACATTGTCAGGAAGAGATAAGAACATTGTCATGAAGGGATAAGAACGTTGTCATGAAGAGATAAGAAGGGATAAGAACGTTGTCATGAAGAGATAAGAAAGAACGTTGTCATGAAGAGATAAGAACGTTGTCATGAAGGGATAAGAACGTTGTCAGGAAGAGATAAGAACGTTGTCATGAAGGGATAAGAACGTTGTCAGGAAGAGATAAGAACGTTGTCAAGAAGGGATAAGAACGTTGTCATGAAGAGATAAGAACGTTGTCATGAAGGGATAAGAACGTTGTCATGAAGGGATAAGAACGCTGTCATGAAGGGATAAGAACGTTGTCATGAAGGAATATATAGAGCTGTTATAAGGTGGTATAAGTCAATATAGAGCTGTTATAAGGTGGTATAAGACATTATAAAGCTGTTAAAAGGTGGCATAAGTCAATATAGAGCTGTTGTAAGGTGGTATAAGTCAATATAGAGCTGTTATAAGTCAATATAGAGCTGTTATAAGGTGTTATAAGTCAATATAGAGCTGTTATAAGGTGGTATAAGTCAATATAGAGCTGTTATAAGTCAATATAGAGCTGTTATAAGGTGGTATAAGTCAATATAGAGCTGTTATAAGGTGTTATAAGTCAATATAGAGCTGTTATAAGGTGGTATAAGTCAATATAGAGCTGTTATAAGTCAATATAGAGCTGTTATAAGTCAATATAGAGCTGTTATAAGGTGTTATAAGTCAATATAGAGCTGTTATAAGTCAATATAGAGCTGTTATAAGGTGTTATAAGTCAATATAGAGCTGTTATAAGGTGGTATAAGTCAATATAGAGCTGTTATAAGTCAATATAGAGCTGTTATAAGGTGTGATAAGTCAATATAGAGCTGTTATAAGGTGGTATAAGTCAATATAGAGCTGTTATAAGGTGGAATAAGTCAATATAGAGCTGCTATAAGGTGGTATAAGTCAATATAGAGCTGCTATAAGGTGGTATAAGTCAATATAGAGCTGTTATAAGGTGGTGTAAGTCAATATAGAGCTGTCATAAGGTGGTATAAGTCAATATAGAGCTGTTAAAAAGTCAATATAGAGCTGTTATAAGTCAATATAGAGCTGTTATAAGGTGGTATAAGTCAATATAGAGCTGTTATAAGGTGGTATAAGTCAATATAGGGATAAGAATGTTGTCATGAAGAGATAAGAAGGGATAAGAACGTTGTCATGAAGAGATAAGAAAGAACGTTGTCATGAAGAGATAAGAACGTTGTCATGAAGGGATAAGAACGTTGTCAGGAAGAGATAAGAACGTTGTCATGAAGGGATAGGAACGTTGTCATGAAGAGATAAGAACGTTGTCATGAAGGGATAAGAACGCTGTCAAGAAGAGATAAGAACGTTGTCATGAAGAGATAAGAAGGGATAAGAACATTGTCAGGAAGAGATAAGAACATTGTCATGAAGGGATAAGAACGTTGTCATGAAGAGATAAGAAGGGATAAGAACGTTGTCATGAAGAGATAAGAAAGAACGTTGTCATGAAGAGATAAGAACGTTGTCATGAAGGGATAAGAACGTTGTCAGGAAGAGATAAGAACGTTGTCATGAAGGGATAAGAACGTTGTCAGGAAGAGATAAGAACGTTGTCAAGAAGGGATAAGAACGTTGTCATGAAGAGATAAGAACGTTGTCATGAAGGGATAAGAACGTTGTCATGAAGGGATAAGAACGCTGTCATGAAGGGATAAGAACGTTGTCATGAAGGAATATATAGAGCTGTTATAAGGTGGTATAAGTCAATATAGAGCTGTTATAAGGTGGTATAAGACATTATAAAGCTGGTAAAAGGTGGTATAAGTCAATATAGAGCTGTTATAAGTCAATTTAGAGCTGTTATAAGGTGGTATAAGTCAATATAGAGCTGTTATAAGGTGTTATAAGTCAATATAGAGCTGTTATAAGGTGGTATAAGTCAATATAGAGCTGTTATAAGGTGTTATAAGTCAATATAGAGCTGTTATAAGTCAATATAGAGCTGGTATAAGGTGTTATAAGTCAATATAGAGCTGTTATAAGGTGTTATAAGTCAATATAGAGCTGTTATAAGTCAATATAGAGCTGTTATAAGGTGTTATAAGTCAATATAGAGCTGTTATAAGGTGGTATAAGTCAATATAGAGCTGTTATAAGGTGTTATAAGTCAATATAGAGCTGTTATAAGTCAATATAGAGCTGTTATAAGGTGTTATAAGTCAATATAGAGCTGTTATAAGTCAATATAGAGCTGTTATAAGGTGTTATAAGTCAATATAGAGCTGTTATAAGGTGTTATAAGTCAATATAGAGCTGTTATAAGGTGGTATAAGTCAATATAGAGCTGTTATAAGTCAATATAGAGCTGTTATAAGGCGTTATAAGTCAATATAGAGCTGTTATAAGTCAATATAGAGCTGTTATAAGGTGTTATAAGTCAATATAGAGCTGTTATAAGGTGGTATAAGTCAATATAGAGCTGTTATAAGTCAATATAGAGCTGTTATAAGGTGTTATAAGTCAATATAGAGCTGTTATAAGGCGTTATAAGTCAATATAGAGCTGTTATAAGTCAATATAGAGCTGTTATAAGGTGTTATAAGTCAATATAGAGCTGTTATAAGGTGGTATAAGTCAATATAGAGCTGTTATAAGGTGGAATAAGTCAATATAGAGCTGCTATAAGGTGGTATAAGTCAATATAGAGCTGCTATAAGGTGGTATAAGTCAATATAGAGCTGTTATAAGGTGGTATAAGTCAATATAGAGCTGTCATAAGGTGGTATAAGTCAATATAGAGCTGTTATAAGTCAATATAGAGCTGTTATAAGTCAATATAGAGCTGTTATAAGGTGGTATAAGTCAATATAGAGCTGTTATAAGGTGGTATAAGTCAATATAGGGATAAGAATGTTGTCATGAAGAGATAAGAAGGGATAAGAACGTTGTCATGAAGAGATAAGAAAGAACGTTGTCATGAAGAGATAAGAACGTTGTCATGAAGGGATAAGAACGTTGTCAGGAAGAGATAAGAAAGAACGCTGTCAAGAAGAGATAAGAACGTTGTCATGAAGAGATAAGAAGGGATAAGAACATTGTCAGGAAGAGATAAGAACATTGTCATGAAGGGATAAGAACGTTGTCATGAAGAGATAAGAAGGGATAAGAACGTTGTCATGAAGAGATAAGAAAGAACGTTGTCATGAAGAGATAAGAACGTTGTCATGAAGGGATAAGAACGTTGTCAGGAAGAGATAAGAACGTTGTCATGAAGGGATAAGAACGTTGTCAGGAAGAGATAAGAACGTTGTCAAGAAGGGATAAGAACGTTGTCATGAAGAGATAAGAACGTTGTCATGAAGGGATAAGAACGTTGTCATGAAGGGATAAGAACGCTGTCATGAAGGGATAAGAACGTTGTCATGAAGGAATATATAGAGCTGTTATAAGGTGGTATAAGTCAATATAGAGCTGTTATAAGGTGGTATAAGACATTATAAAGCTGTTAAAAGGTGGTATAAGTCAATATAGAGCTGTTGTAAGGTGGTATAAGTCAATATAGAGCTGTTATAAGTCAATATAGAGCTGTTATAAGGTGTTATAAGTCAATATAGAGCTGTTATAAGGTGGTATAAGTCAATATAGAGCTGTTATAAGTCAATATAGAACTGTTATAAGGTGGTATAAGTCAATATAGAGCTGTCATAAGGTGGTATAAGTCAATATAGAGCTGTTATAAGTCAATATAGAGCTGTTATAAGTCAATATAGAGCTGTTATAAGGTGGTATAAGTCAATATAGAGCTGTTATAAGGTGGTATAAGTCAATATAGGGATAAGAATGTTGTCATGAAGAGATAAGAAGGGATAAGAACGTTGTCATGAAGAGATAAGAAAGAACGTTGTCATGAAGAGATAAGAACGTTGTCATGAAGGGATAAGAACGTTGTCAGGAAGAGATAAGAACGTTGTCATGAAGGGATAGGAACGTTGTCATGAAGAGATAAGAACGTTGTCATGAAGGGATAAGAACGCTGTCAAGAAGAGATAAGAACGTTGTCATGAAGAGATAAGAAGGGATAAGAACATTGTCAGGAAGAGATAAGAACATTGTCATGAAGGGATAAGAACGTTGTCATGAAGAGATAAGAAGGGATAAGAACGTTGTCATGAAGAGATAAGAAAGAACGTTGTCATGAAGAGATAAGAACGTTGTCATGAAGGGATAAGAACGTTGTCAGGAAGAGATAAGAACGTTGTCATGAAGGGATAAGAACGTTGTCAGGAAGAGATAAGAACGTTGTCAAGAAGGGATAAGAACGTTGTCATGAAGAGATAAGAACGTTGTCATGAAGGGATAAGAACGTTGTCATGAAGGGATAAGAACGCTGTCATGAAGGGATAAGAACGTTGTCATGAAGGAATATATAGAGCTGTTATAAGGTGGTATAAGTCAATATAGAGCTGTTATAAGGTGGTATAAGACATTATAAAGCTGTTAAAAGGTGGTATAAGTCAATATAGAGCTGTTGTAAGGTGGTATAAGTCAATATAGAGCTGTTATAAGTAAATATAGAGCTGTTATAAGGTGTTATAAGTCAATATAGAGCTGTTATAAGGTGGTATAAGTCAATATAGAGCTGTTATAAGTCAATATAGAGCTGTTATAAGGTGGTATAAGTCAATATAGAGCTGTTATAAGGTGTTATAAGTCAATATAGAGCTGTTATAAGGTGGTATAAGTCAATATAGATCTGTTATAAGTCAATATAGAGCTGTTATAAGTCAATATAGAGCTGTTATAAGGTGTTATAAGTCAATATAGAGCTGTTATAAGTCAATATAGAGCTGTTATAAGGTGTTATAAGTCAATATAGAGCTGTTATAAGGTGGTATAAGTCAATATAGAGCTGTTATAAGTCAATATAGAGCTGTTATAAGGTGTTATAAGTCAATATAGAGCTGTTATAAGGTGGTATAAGTCAATATAGAGCTGTTATAAGGTGGAATAAGTCAATATAGAGCTGCTATAAGGTGGTATAAGTCAATATAGAGCTGCTATAAGGTGGTATAAGTCAATATAGAGCTGTTATAAGGTGGTATACGTCAATATAGAGCTGTCATAAGGTGGTATAAGTCAATATAGAGCTGTTATAAGTCAATATAGAGCTGTTATAAGTCAATATAGAGCTGTTATAAGGTGGTATAAGTCAATATAGAGCTGTTATAAGGTGGTATAAGTCAATATAGGGATAAGAATGTTGTCATGAAGAGAGAAGAAGGGATAAGAACGTTGTCATGAAGAGATAAGAAGGGATAAGAACGTTGTCATGAAGAGATAAGAAAGAACGTTGTCATGAAGAGATAAGAACGTTGTCATGAAGGGATAAGAACGTTGTCAGGAAGAGATAAGAACGTTGTCATGAAGGGATAAGAACGTTGTCAGGAAGAGATAAGAATGTTGTCATGAAGAGATAAGAAGGGATAAGAACGTTGTCATGAAGAGATAAGAAAGAACGTTGTCATGAAGGGATAAGAACGTTGTCAGGAAGAGATAAGAACGTTGTCATGAAGGGATAGGAACGTTGTCATGAAGAGATAAGAACGTTGTCATGAAGGGATAAGAACGCTGTCAAGAAGAGATAAGAACGTTGTCATGAAGAGATAAGAAGGGATAAGAACATTGTCAGGAAGAGATAAGAACATTGTCATGAAGGGATAAGAACGTTGTCATGAAGAGATAAGAAGGGATAAGAACGTTGTCATGAAGAGATAAGAAAGAACGTTGTCATGAAGAGATAAGAACGTTGTCATGAAGGGATAAGAACGTTGTCAGGAAGAGATAAGAACGTTGTCATGAAGGGATAAGAACGTTGTCAGGAAGAGATAAGAACGTTGTCAAGAAGGGATAAGAACGTTGTCATGAAGAGATAAGAACGTTGTCATGAAGGGATAAGAACGTTGTCATGAAGGGATAAGAACGCTGTCATGAAGGGATAAGAACGTTGTCATGAAGGAATATATAGAGCTGTTATAAGGTGGTATAAGTCAATATAGAGCTGTTATAAGGTGGTATAAGACATTATAAAGCTGTTAAAAGGTGGTATAAGTCAATATAGAGCTGTTGTAAGGTGGTATAAGTCAATATAGAGCTGTTATAAGTAAATATAGAGCTGTTATAAGGTGTTATAAGTCAATATAGAGCTGTTATAAGGTGGTATAAGCCAATATAGAGCTGTTATAAGTCAATATAGAGCTGTTATAAGGTGGTATAAGTCAATATAGAGCTGTTATAAGGTGTTATAAGTCAATATAGAGCTGTTATAAGGTGGTATAAGTCAATATAGATCTGTTATAAGTCAATATAGAGCTGTTATAAGTCAATATAGAGCTGTTATAAGGTGTTATAAGTCAATATAGAGCTGTTATAAGTCAATATAGAGCTGTTATAAGGTGTTATAAGTCAATATAGAGCTGTTATAAGGTGGTATAAGTCAATATAGAGCTGTTATAAGTCAATATAGAGCTGTTATAAGGTGTTATAAGTCAATATAGAGCTGTTATAAGGTGGTATAAGTCAATATAGAGCTGCTATAAGGTGGTATAAGTCAATATAGAGCTGTTATAAGGTGGTATACGTCAATATAGAGCTGTCATAAGGTGGTATAAGTCAATATAGAGCTGTTATAAGTCAATATAGAGCTGTTATAAGTCAATATAGAGCTGTTATAAGGTGGTATAAGTCAATATAGAGCTGTTATAAGGTGGTATAAGTCAATATAGGGATAAGAATGTTGTCATGAAGAGAGAAGAAGGGATAAGAACGTTGTCATGAAGAGATAAGAAAGAACGTTGTCATGAAGAGATAAGAACGTTGTCATGAAGGGATAAGAACGTTGTCAGGAAGAGATAAGAACGTTGTCATGAAGGGATAGGAACGTTGTCATGAAGAGATAAGAACGTTGTCATGAAGGGATAAGAACGCTGTCAAGAAGAGATAAGAACGTTGTCATGAAGAGATAAGAAGGGATAAGAACATTGTCAGGAAGAGATAAGAACATTGTCATGAAGGGATAAGAACGTTGTCATGAAGAGATAAGAAGGGATAAGAACGTTGTCATGAAGAGATAAGAAAGAACGTTGTCATGAAGAGATAAGAACGTTGTCATGAAGGGATAAGAACGTTGTCAGGAAGAGATAAGAACGTTGTCATGAAGGGATAAGAACGTTGTCAGGAAGAGATAAGAACGTTGTCAAGAAGGGATAAGAACGTTGTCATGAAGAGATAAGAACGTTGTCATGAAGGGATAAGAACGTTGTCATGAAGGGATAAGAACGCTGTCATGAAGGGATAAGAACGTTGTCATGAAGGAATATATAGAGCTGTTATAAGGTGGTATAAGTCAATATAGAGCTGTTATAAGGTGGTATAAGACATTATAAAGCTGTTAAAAGGTGGTATAAGTCAATATAGAGCTGTTGTAAGGTGGTATAAGTCAATATAGAGCTGTTATAAGTAAATATAGAGCTGTTATAAGGTGTTATAAGTCAATATAGAGCTGTTATAAGGTGGTATAAGTCAATATAGAGCTGTTATAAGTCAATATAGAGCTGTTATAAGGTGGTATAAGTCAATATAGAGCTGTTATAAGGTGTTATAAGTCAATATAGAGCTGTTATAAGGTGGTATAAGTCAATATAGATCTGTTATAAGTATATAGAGCTGTTATAAGTCAATATAGAGCTGTTATAAGGTGTTATAAGTCAATATAGAGCTGTTATAAGTCAATATAGAGCTGTTATAAGGTGTTATAACTCAATATAGAGCTGTTATAAGGTGGTATAAGTCAATATAGAGCTGTTATAAGTCAATATAGAGCTGTTATAAGGTGTTATAAGTCAATATAGAGCTGTTATAAGGTGGTATAAGTCAATATAGAGCTGTTATAAGGTGGAATAAGTCAATATAGAGCTGCTATAAGGTGGTATAAGTCAATATAGAGCTGCTATAAGGTGGTATAAGTCAATATAGAGCTGTTATAAGGTGGTATACGTCAATATAGAGCTGTCATAAGGTGGTATAAGTCAATATAGAGCTGTTATAAGTCAATATAGAGCTGTTATAAGTCAATATAGAGCTGTTATAAGGTGGTATAAGTCAATATAGAGCTGTTATAAGGTGGTATAAGTCAATATAGGGATAAGAATGTTGTCATGAAGAGAGAAGAAGGGATAAGAACGTTGTCATGAAGAGATAAGAAGGGATAAGAACGTTGTCATGAAGAGATAAGAAAGAACGTTGTCATGAAGAGATAAGAACGTTGTCATGAAGGGATAAGAACGTTGTCAGGAAGAGATAAGAATGTTGTCATGAAGAGATAAGAAGGGATAAGAACGTTGTCATGAAGAGATAAGAAAGAACGTTGTCATGAAGGGATAAGAACGTTGTCAGGAAGAGATAAGAACGTTGTCATGAAGGGATAGGAACGTTGTCATGAAGAGATAAGAACGTTGTCATGAAGGGATAAGAACGCTGTCAAGAAGAGATAAGAACGTTGTCATGAAGAGATAAGAAGGGATAAGAACATTGTCAGGAAAAGATAAGAACATTGTCATGAAGGGATAAGAACGTTATCATGAAGAGATAAGAAGGGATAAGAACGTTGTCATGAAGAGATAAGAAAGAACGTTGTCATGAAGAGATAAGAACGTTGTCATGAAGGGATAAGAACGTTGTCAGGAAGAGATAAGAACGTTGTCATGAAGGGATAAGAACGTTGTCAGGAAGAGATAAGAACGTTGTCAAAAAGGGATAAGAACGTTGTCATGAAGAGATAAGAACGTTGTCATGAAGGGATAAGAACGTTGTCATGAAGGGATAAGAACGCTGTCATGAAGGGATAAGAACGTTGTCATGAAGGAATATATAGAGCTGTTATAAGGTGGTATAAGTCAATATAGAGCTGTTATAAGGTGGTATAAGACATTATAAAGCTGTTAAAAGGTGGTATAAGTCAATATAGAGCTGTTGTAAGGTGGTATAAGTCAATATAGAGCTGTTATAAGTAAATATAGAGCTGTTATAAGGTGTTATAAGTCAATATAGAGCTGTTATAAGGTGGTATAAGTCAATATAGAGCTGTTATAAGTCAATATAGAGCTGTTATAAGGTGGTATAAGTCAATATAGAGCTGTTATAAGGTGTTATAAGTCAATATAGAGCTGTTATAAGGTGGTATAAGTCAATATAGATCTGTTATAAGTCAATATAGAGCTGTTATAAGTCAATATAGAGCTGTTATAAGGTGTTATAAGTCAATATAGAGCTGTTATAAGTCAATATAGAGCTGTTATAAGGTGTTATAAGTCAATATAGAGCTGTTATAAGGTGGTATAAGTCAATATAGAGCTGTTATAAGTCAATATAGAGCTGTTATAAGGTGTTATAAGTCAATATAGAGCTGTTATAAGGTGGTATAAGTCAATATAGAGCTGTTATAAGGTGGAATAAGTCAATATAGAGCTGCTATAAGGTGGTATAAGTCAATATAGAGCTGCTATAAGGTGGTATAAGTCAATATAGAGCTGTTATAAGGTGGTATACGTCAATATAGAGCTGTCATAAGGTGGTATAAGTCAATATAGAGCTGTTATAAGTCAATATAGAGCTGTTATAAGTCAATATAGAGCTGTTATAAGGTGGTATAAGTCAATATAGAGCTGTTATAAGGTGGTATAAGTCAATATAGGGATAAGAATGTTGTCATGAAGAGAGAAGAAGGGATAAGAACGTTGTCATGAAGAGATAAGAAAGAACGTTGTCATGAAGAGATAAGAACGTTGTCATGAAGGGATAAGAACGTTGTCAGGAAGAGATAAGAACGTTGTCATGAAGGGATAGGAACGTTGTCATGAAGAGATAAGAACGTTGTCATGAAGGGATAAGAACGCTGTCAAGAAGAGATAAGAACGTTGTCATGAAGAGATAAGAAGGGATAAGAACATTGTCAGGAAGAGATAAGAACATTGTCATGAAGGGATAAGAACGTTGTCATGAAGAGATAAGAAGGGATAAGAACGTTGTCATGAAGAGATAAGAAAGAACGTTGTCATGAAGAGATAAGAACGTTGTCATGAAGGGATAAGAACGTTGTCAGGAAGAGATAAGAACGTTGTCATGAAGGGATAAGAACGTTGTCAGGAAGAGATAAGAACGTTGTCAAGAAGGGATAAGAACGTTGTCATGAAGAGATAAGAACGTTGTCATGAAGGGATAAGAACGTTGTCATGAAGGGATAAGAACGCTGTCATGAAGGGATAAGAACGTTGTCATGAAGGAATATATAGAGCTGTTATAAGGTGGTATAAGTCAATATAGAGCTGTTATAAGGTGGTATAAGACATTATAAAGCTGTTAAAAGGTGGTATAAGTCAATATAGAGCTGTTATAAGTCAATTTAGAGCTGTTATAAGGTGGTATAAGTCAATATAGAGCTGTTATAAGGTGTTATAAGTCAATATAGAGCTGTTATAAGGTGTTATAAGTCAATATAGAGCTGTTATAAGTCAATATAGAGCTGTTATAAGGTGTTATAAGTCAATATAGAGCTGTTATAAGGTGTTATAAGTCAATATAGAGCTGTTATAAGTCAATATAGAGCTGTTATAAGGTGTTATAAGTCAATATAGAGCTGTTATAAGTTGGTATAAGTCAATATAGAGCTGTTATAAGTCAATATAGAGCTGTTATAAGGTGTTATAAGTCAATATAGAGCTGTTATAAGGTGGTATAAGTCAATATAGAGCTGTTATAAGATGGAATAAGTCAATATAGAGCTGCTATAAGGTGGTATAAGTCAATATAGAGCTGCTATAAGGTGGTATAAGTCAATATAGAGCTGTTATAAGGTGGTATAAGTCAATATAGAGCTGTTATAAGGTGGTATAAGTCAATATAGAGCTGTTATAAGGTGGTATAAGTCAATATAGGGATAAGAATGTTGTCATGAAGAGATAAGAAGGGATAAGAACGTTGTCATGAAGAGATAAGAAAGAACGTTGTCATGAAGAGATAAGAACGTTGTCATGAAGGGATAAGAACGTTGTCAGGAAGAGATAAGAACGTTGTCATGAAGGGATAGGAACGTTGTCATGAAGGGATAAGAACGCTGTCAAGAAGAGATAAGAACGTTGTCATGAAGAGATAAGAAGGGATAAGAACATTGTCAGGAAGAGATAAGAACATTGTCATGAAGGGATAAGAACGTTGTCATGAAGAGATAAGAAGGGATAAGAACGTTGTCATGAAGAGATAAGAAAGAACGTTGTCATGAAGAGATAAGAACGTTGTCATGAAGGGATAAGAACGTTGTCAGGAAGAGATAAGAACGTTGTCATGAAGGGATAAGAACGTTGTCAGGAAGAGATAAGAACGTTGTCAAGAAGGGATAAGAACGTTGTCATGAAGAGATAAGAACGTTGTCATGAAGGGATAAGAAGGTTGTCATGAAGGGATAAGAACGCTGTCATGAAGGGATAAGAACGTTGTCATGAAGGAATATATAGAGCTGTTATAAGGTGGTATAAGTCAATATAGAGCTGTTATAAGGTGTTATAAGTCAATATAGAGCTGTTATAAGGTGTTATAAGTCAATATAGAGCTGTTATAAGGTGGTATAAGTCAATATAGAGCTGTTATAAGGTGTTATAAGTCAATATAGAGCTGTTATAAGTCAATATAGAACTGTTATAAGGTGTTATAAGTCAATATAGAGCTGTTATAAGGTGCTATAAGTCAATATAGAGCTGTTATAAGTCAATATAGAGCTGTTATAAGGTGTTATAAGTCAATATAGAGCTGTTATAAGGTGGTATAAGTCAATATAGAGCTGTTATAAGTCAATATAGAGCTGTTATAAGGTGTTATAAGTCAACATAGAGCTGTTATAAGGTGGTATAAGTCAATATAGGGATAAGAATGTTGTCATGAAGAGATAAGAAGGGATAAGAACGTTGTCATGAAGAGATAAGAAAGAACGTTGTCATGAAGAGATAAGAACGTTGTCATGAAGGGATAAGAACGCTGTCAAGAAGAGATAAGAACGTTGTCATGAAGAGATAAGAAGGGATAAGAACATTGTCAAGAAGAGATAAGAACATTGTCATGAAGGGATAAGAACGTTGTCATGAAGAGATAAGAAGGGATCAGAACGTTGTCATGAAGAGATAAGAAAGAACGTTGTCATGAAGAGATAAGAACGTTGTCATGAAGGGATAAGAACGTTGTCAGGAAGAGATAAGAACGTTGTCATGAAGGGATAAGAACGTTGTCAGGAAGAGATAAGAACGTTGTCAAGAAGGGATAAGAACGTTGTCATGAAGAGATAAGAACGTTGTCATGAAGGGATAAGAACGTTGTCATGAAGGGATAAGAACGCTGTCATGAAGGGATAAGAACGTTGTCATGAAGGAATATATAGAGCTGTTATAAGGTGGTATAAGTCAATATAGAGCTGTTATAAGGTGGTATAAGACATTATAAAGCTGTTAAAAGGTGGTATAAGTCAATATAGAGCTGTTATAAGTCAATATAGAGCTGTTATAAGGTGTTATAAGTCAATATAGAGCTGTTATAAGGTGGTATAAGTCAATATAGAGCTGTTATAAGATGGAATAAGTCAATATAGAGCTGCTATAAGGTGGTATAAGTCAATATAGAGCTGCTATAAGGTGGTATAAGTCAATATAGAGCTGTTATAAGGTGGTATAAGTCAATATAGAGCTGTTATAAGGTGGTATAAGTCAATATAGAGCTGTTATAAGGTGGTATAAGTCAATATAGGGATAAGAATGTTGTCATGAAGAGATAAGAAGGGATAAGAACGTTGTCATGAAGAGATAAGAAAGAACGTTGTCATGAAGAGATAAGAACGTTGTCATGAAGGGATAAGAACGTTGTCAGGAAGAGATAAGAACGTTGTCATGAAGGGATAGGAACGTTGTCATGAAGGGATAAGAACGCTGTCAAGAAGAGATAAGAACGTTGTCATGAAGAGATAAGAAGGGATAAGAACATTGTCAGGAAGAGATAAGAACATTGTCATGAAGGGATAAGAACGTTGTCATGAAGAGATAAGAAGGGATAAGAACGTTGTCATGAAGAGATAAGAAAGAACGTTGTCATGAAGAGATAAGAACGTTGTCATGAAGGGATAAGAACGTTGTCAGGAAGAGATAAGAACGTTGTCATGAAGGGATAAGAACGTTGTCAGGAAGAGATAAGAACGTTGTCAAGAAGGGATAAGAACGTTGTCATGAAGAGATAAGAACGTTGTCATGAAGGGATAAGAAGGTTGTCATGAAGGGATAAGAACGCTGTCATGAAGGGATAAGAACGTTGTCATGAAGGAATATATAGAGCTGTTATAAGGTGGTATAAGTCAATATAGAGCTGTTATAAGGTGTTATAAGTCAATATAGAGCTGTTATAAGGTGTTATAAGTCAATATAGAGCTGTTATAAGGTGGTATAAGTCAATATAGAGCTGTTATAAGGTGTTATAAGTCAATATAGAGCTGTTATAAGTCAATATAGAACTGTTATAAGGTGTTATAAGTCAATATAGAGCTGTTATAAGGTGTTATAAGTCAATATAGAGCTGTTATAAGTCAATATAGAGCTGTTATAAGGTGTTATAAGTCAATATAGAGCTGTTATAAGGTGGTATAAGTCAATATAGAGCTGTTATAAGTCAATATAGAGCTGTTATAAGGTGTTATAAGTCAACATAGAGCTGTTATAAGGTGGTATAAGTCAATATAGGGATAAGAATGTTGTCATGAAGAGATAAGAAGGGATAAGAACGTTGTCATGAAGAGATAAGAAAGAACGTTGTCATGAAGAGATAAGAATGTTGTCATGAAGGGATAAGAACGCTGTCAAGAAGAGATAAGAACGTTGTCATGAAGAGATAAGAAGGGATAAGAACATTGTCAGGAAGAGATAAGAACATTGTCATGAAGGGATAAGAACGTTGTCATGAAGAGATAAGAAGGGATAAGAACGTTGTCATGAAGAGATAAGAAAGAACGTTGTCATGAAGAGATAAGAACGTTGTCATGAAGGGATAAGAACGTTGTCAGGAAGAGATAAGAACGTTGTCATGAAGGGATAAGAACGTTGTCAGGAAGAGATAAGAACGTTGTCAAGAAGGGATAAGAACGTTGTCATGAAGAGATAAGAACGTTGTCATGAAGGGATAAGAACGTTGTCATGAAGGGATAAGAACGCTGTCATGAAGGGATAAGAACGTTGTCATGAAGGAATATATAGAGCTGTTATAAGGTGGTATAAGTCAATATAGAGCTGTTATAAGGTGGTATAAGACATTATAAAGCTGTTAAAAGGTGGTATAAGTCAATATAGAGCTGTTATAAGTCAATTTAGAGCTGTTATAAGGTGGTATAAGTCAATATAGAGCTGTTATAAGGTGTTATAAGTCAATATAGAGCTGTTATAAGGTGTTATAAGTCAATATAGAGCTGTTATAAGTCAATATAGAGCTGTTATAAGGTGTTATAAGTCAATATAGAGCTGTTATAAGGTGTTATAAGTCAATATAGAGCTGTTATAAGTCAATATAGAGCTGTTATAAGGTGTTATAAGTCAATATAGAGCTGTTATAAGTTGGTATAAGTCAATATAGAGCTGTTATAAGTCAATATAGAGCTGTTATAAGGTGTTATAAGTCAATATAGAGCTGTTATAAGGTGGTATAAGTCAATATAGAGCTGTTATAAGATGGAATAAGTCAATATAGAGCTGCTATAAGGTGGTATAAGTCAATATAGAGCTGCTATAAGGTGGTATAAGTCAATATAGAGCTGTTATAAGGTGGTATAAGTCAATATAGAGCTGTTATAAGGTGGTATAAGTCAATATAGAGCTGTTATAAGGTGGTATAAGTCAATATAGGGATAAGAATGTTGTCATGAAGAGATAAGAAGGGATAAGAACGTTGTCATGAAGAGATAAGAAAGAACGTTGTCATGAAGAGATAAGAACGTTGTCATGAAGGGATAAGAACGTTGTCAGGAAGAGATAAGAACGTTGTCATGAAGGGATAGGAACGTTGTCATGAAGGGATAAGAACGCTGTCAAGAAGAGATAAGAACGTTGTCATGAAGAGATAAGAAGGGATAAGAACATTGTCAGGAAGAGATAAGAACATTGTCATGAAGGGATAAGAACGTTGTCATGAAGAGATAAGAAGGGATAAGAACGTTGTCATGAAGAGATAAGAAAGAACGTTGTCATGAAGAGATAAGAACGTTGTCATGAAGGGATAAGAACGTTGTCAGGAAGAGATAAGAACGTTGTCATGAAGGGATAAGAACGTTGTCAGGAAGAGATAAGAACGTTGTCAAGAAGGGATAAGAACGTTGTCATGAAGAGATAAGAACGTTGTCATGAAGGGATAAGAAGGTTGTCATGAAGGGATAAGAACGCTGTCATGAAGGGATAAGAACGTTGTCATGAAGGAATATATAGAGCTGTTATAAGGTGGTATAAGTCAATATAGAGCTGTTATAAGGTGTTATAAGTCAATATAGAGCTGTTATAAGGTGTTATAAGTCAATATAGAGCTGTTATAAGGTGGTATAAGTCAATATAGAGCTGTTATAAGGTGTTATAAGTCAATATAGAGCTGTTATAAGTCAATATAGAACTGTTATAAGGTGTTATAAGTCAATATAGAGCTGTTATAAGGTGCTATAAGTCAATATAGAGCTGTTATAAGTCAATATAGAGCTGTTATAAGGTGTTATAAGTCAATATAGAGCTGTTATAAGGTGGTATAAGTCAATATAGAGCTGTTATAAGTCAATATAGAGCTGTTATAAGGTGTTATAAGTCAACATAGAGCTGTTATAAGGTGGTATAAGTCAATATAGGGATAAGAATGTTGTCATGAAGAGATAAGAAGGGATAAGAACGTTGTCATGAAGAGATAAGAAAGAACGTTGTCATGAAGAGATAAGAACGTTGTCATGAAGGGATAAGAACGCTGTCAAGAAGAGATAAGAACGTTGTCATGAAGAGATAAGAAGGGATAAGAACATTGTCAGGAAGAGATAAGAACATTGTCATGAAGGGATAAGAACGTTGTCATGAAGAGATAAGAAGGGATCAGAACGTTGTCATGAAGAGATAAGAAAGAACGTTGTCATGAAGAGATAAGAACGTTGTCATGAAGGGATAAGAACGTTGTCAGGAAGAGATAAGAACGTTGTCATGAAGGGATAAGAACGTTGTCAGGAAGAGATAAGAACGTTGTCAAGAAGGGATAAGAACGTTGTCATGAAGAGATAAGAACGTTGTCATGAAGGGATAAGAACGTTGTCATGAAGGGATAAGAACGCTGTCATGAAGGGATAAGAACGTTGTCATGAAGGAATATATAGAGCTGTTATAAGGTGGTATAAGTCAATATAGAGCTGTTATAAGGTGGTATAAGACATTATAAAGCTGTTAAAAGGTGGTATAAGTCAATATAGAGCTGTTATAAGTCAATATAGAGCTGTTATAAGGTGTTATAAGTCAATATAGAGCTGTTATAAGGTGGTATAAGTCAATATAGAGCTGTTATAAGATGGAATAAGTCAATATAGAGCTGCTATAAGGTGGTATAAGTCAATATAGAGCTGCTATAAGGTGGTATAAGTCAATATAGAGCTGTTATAAGGTGGTATAAGTCAATATAGAGCTGTTATAAGGTGGTATAAGTCAATATAGAGCTGTTATAAGGTGGTATAAGTCAATATAGGGATAAGAATGTTGTCATGAAGAGATAAGAAGGGATAAGAACGTTGTCATGAAGAGATAAGAAAGAACGTTGTCATGAAGAGATAAGAACGTTGTCATGAAGGGATAAGAACGTTGTCAGGAAGAGATAAGAACGTTGTCATGAAGGGATAGGAACGTTGTCATGAAGGGATAAGAACGCTGTCAAGAAGAGATAAGAACGTTGTCATGAAGAGATAAGAAGGGATAAGAACATTGTCAGGAAGAGATAAGAACATTGTCATGAAGGGATAAGAACGTTGTCATGAAGAGATAAGAAGGGATAAGAACGTTGTCATGAAGAGATAAGAAAGAACGTTGTCATGAAGAGATAAGAACGTTGTCATGAAGGGATAAGAACGTTGTCAGGAAGAGATAAGAACGTTGTCATGAAGGGATAAGAACGTTGTCAGGAAGAGATAAGAACGTTGTCAAGAAGGGATAAGAACGTTGTCATGAAGAGATAAGAACGTTGTCATGAAGGGATAAGAAGGTTGTCATGAAGGGATAAGAACGCTGTCATGAAGGGATAAGAACGTTGTCATGAAGGAATATATAGAGCTGTTATAAGGTGGTATAAGTCAATATAGAGCTGTTATAAGTCAATATAGAGCTGTTATAAGGTGTTATAAGTCAACATAGAGCTGTTATAAGGTGGTATAAGTCAATATAGGGATAAGAATGTTGTCATGAAGAGATAAGAAGGGATAAGAACGTTGTCATGAAGAGATAAGAAAGAACGTTGTCATGAAGAGATAAGAACGTTGTCATGAAGGGATAAGAACGCTGTCAAGAAGAGATAAGAACGTTGTCATGAAGAGATAAGAAGGGATAAGAACATTGTCAGGAAGAGATAAGAACATTGTCATGAAGGGATAAGAATGTTGTCATGAAGAGATAAGAAGGGATCAGAACGTTGTCATGAAGAGATAAGAAAGAACGTTGTCATGAAGAGATAAGAACGTTGTCATGAAGGGATAAGAACGTTGTCAGGAAGAGATAAGAACGTTGTCATGAAGGGATAAGAACGTTGTCAGGAAGAGATAAGAACGTTGTCAAGAAGGGATAAGAACGTTGTCATGAAGAGATAAGAACGTTGTCATGAAGGGATAAGAACGTTGTCATGAAGGGATAAGAACGCTGTCATGAAGGGATAAGAACGTTGTCATGAAGGAATATATAGAGCTGTTATATGGTGGTATAAGTCAATATAGAGCTGTTATAAGGTGGTATAAGACATTATAAAGCTGTTAAAAGGTGGTATAAGTCAATATAGAGCTGTTATAAGTCAATTTAGAGCTGTTATAAGGTGGTATAAGTCAATATAGTGCTGTTATAAGGTGTTATAAGTCAATATAGAGCTGTTATAAGGTGTTATAAGTCAATATAGAGCTGTTATAAGGTGGTATAAGTCAATATAGAGCTGTTATAAGGTGTTATAAGTCAATATAGAGCTGCTATAAGTCAATATAGAGCTGTTATAAGGTGTTATAAGTCAATATAGAGCTGTTATAAGGTGTTATAAGTCAATATAGAGCTGTTATAAGGTGGTATAAGTCAATATAGAGCTGTTATAAGGTGTTATAAGTCAATATAGAGCTGTTATAAGTCAATATAGAGCTGTTATAAGGTGTTATAAGTCAATATAGAGCTGTTATAAGGTGTTATAAGTCAATATAGAGCTGATATAAGTCAATATAGAGCTGTTATAAGGTGTTATAAGTCAATATAGAGCTGTTATAAGGTGGTATAAGTCAATATAGAGCTGTTATAAGTCAATATAGAGCTGTAATAAGGTGTTATAAGTCAATATAGAGCTGTAATAAGGTGTTATAAGTCAATATAGAGCTGTTATAAGGTGGAATAAGTCAATATAGAGCTGCTATAAGGTGGTATAAGTCAATATAGAGCTGCTATAAGGTGGTATAAGTCAATATAGAGCTGCTATAAGGTGGTATAAGTCAATATAGAGCTGTTATAAGGTGGTATAAGTCAATATAGAGCTGTCATAAGGTGGTATAAGTCAATATAGAGCTGTTATAAGTCAATATAGAGCTGTTATAAGGTGTTATAAGTCAATATAGAGCTGTTATAAGGTGGTATAAGTCAATATAGAGCTGTTATATGGTGGTATAAGTCAATATAGAGCTGTTATAAGGTGGTATAAGACATTATAAAGCTGTTAAAAGGTGGTATAAGTCAATATAGAGCTGTTATAAGTCAATTTAGAGCTGTTATAAGGTGGTATAAGTCAATATAGTGCTGTTATAAGGTGTTATAAGTCAATATAGAGCTGTTATAAGGTGTTATAAGTCAATATAGAGCTGTTATAAGGTGGTATAAGTCAATATAGAGCTGTTATAAGGTGTTATAAGTCAATATAGAGCTGCTATAAGTCAATATAGAGCTGTTATAAGGTGTTATAAGTCAATATAGAGCTGTTATAAGGTGTTATAAGTCAATATAGAGCTGTTATAAGGTGGTATAAGTCAATATAGAGCTGTTATAAGGTGTTATAAGTCAATATAGAGCTGTTATAAGTCAATATAGAGCTGTTATAAGGTGTTATGAGTCAATATAGAGCTGTTATAAGGTGTTATAAGTCAATATAGAGCTGATATAAGTCAATATAGAGCTGTTATAAGGTGTTATAAGTCAATATAGAGCTGTTATAAGGTGGTATAAGTCAATATAGAGCTGTTATAAGTCAATATAGAGCTGTAATAAGGTGTTATAAGTCAATATAGAGCTGTAATAAGGTGTTATAAGTCAATATAGAGCTGTTATAAGGTGGAATAAGTCAATATAGAGCTGCTATAAGGTGGTATAAGTCAATATAGAGCTGCTATAAGGTGGTATAAGTCAATATAGAGCTGCTATAAGGTGGTATAAGTCAATATAGAGCTGTTATAAGGTGGTATAAGTCAATATAGAGCTGTCATAAGGTGGTATAAGTCAATATAGAGCTGTTATAAGTCAATATAGAGCTGTTATAAGGTGTTATAAGTCAATATAGAGCTGTTATAAGGTGGTATAAGTCAATATAGAGCTGTTACAAGGTGGAATAAGTCAATATAGAGCTGCTATAAGGTGGTATAAGTCAATATAGAGCTGCTATAAGGTGGTATAAGTCAATATAGAGCTGTTATAAGGTGGTATAAGTCAATATAGAGCTGTCATAAGGTGGTATAAGTCAATATAGAGCTGTTATAAGTCAATATAGAGCTGTTATAAGTCAATATAGAGCTGTTATAAGGTGGTATAAGTCAATATAGAGCTGTTATAAGGTGGTATAAGTCAATATAGGGATAAGAATGTTGTCATGAAGAGATAAGAAGGGATAAGAACGTTGTCATGAAGAGATAAGAAAGAACGTTGTCATGAAGAGATAAGAACGTTGTCATGAAGGGATAAGAACGTTGTCAGGAAGAGATAAGAACGTTGTCATGAAGGGATAGGAACGTTGTCATGAAGAGATAAGAACGTTGTCATGAAGAGATAAGAAGGGATAAGAACATTGTCAGGAAGAGATAAGAACATTGTCATGAAGGGATAAGAACGTTGTCATGAAGAGATAAGAAGGGATAAGAACGTTGTCATGAAGAGATAAGAAAGAACGTTGTCATGAAGAGATAAGAACGTTGTCATGAAGGGATAAGAACGTTGTCAGGAAGAGATAAGAACGTTGTCATGAAGGGATAAGAACGTTGTCAGGAAGAGATAAGAACGTTGTCAAGAAGGGATAAGAACGTTGTCATGAAGAGATAAGAACGTTGTCATGAAGGGATAAGAACGTTGTCATGAAGGGATAAGAACGCTGTCATGAAGGGATAAGAACGTTGTCATGAAGGAATATATAGAGCTGTTATATGGTGGTATAAGTCAATATAGAGCTGTTATAAGGTGGTATAAGACATTATAAAGCTGTTAAAAGGTGGTATAAGTCAATATAGAGCTGTTATAAGTCAATTTAGAGCTGTTATAAGGTGGTATAAGTCAATATAGAACTGTTATAAGGTGTTATAAGTCAATATAGAGCTGTTATAAGGTGTTATAAGTCAATATAGAGCTGTTATAAGGTGGTATAAGTCAATATAGAGCTGTTATAAGGTGTTATAAGTCAATATAGAGCTGTTATAAGTCAATATAGAGCTGTTATAAGGTGTTATAAGTCAATATAGAGCTGTTATAAGTCAATATAGAGCTGTTATAAGGTGTTATAAGTCAATATAGAGCTGTTATAAGGTGGTATAAGTCAATATAGAGCTGTTATAAGTCAATATAGAGCTGTTATAAGGTGTTATAAGTCAATATAGAGCTGTTATAAGGTGGTATAAGTCAATATAGAGCTGTTATAAGGTGGAATAAGTCAATATAGAGCTGCTATAAGGTGGTATAAGTCAATATAGAGCTGCTATAAGGTGGTATAAGTCAATATAGAGCTGTTATAAGGTGGTATAAGTCAATATAGAGCTGTCATAAGGTGGTATAAGTCAAAATAGAGCTGTTATAAGTCAATATAGAGCTGTTATAAGTCAATATAGAGCTGTTATAAGGTGGTATAAGTCAATATAGAGCTGTTATAAGGTGGTATAAGTCAATATAGGGATAAGAATGTTGTCATGAAGAGATAAGAAGGGATAAGAACGTTGTCATGAAGAGATAAGAAAGAACGTTGTCATGAAGAGATAAGAACGTTGTCATGAAGGGATAAGAACGTTGTCAGGAAGAGATAAGAACGTTGTCATGAAGGGATAAGAACGTTGTCAGGAAGAGATAAGAACGTTGTCAAGAAGGGATAAGAACGTTGTCATGAAGAGATAAGAACGTTGTCATGAAGGGATAAGAACGTTGTCATGAAGGGATAAGAACGCTGTCATGAAGGGATAAGAACGTTGTCATGAAGGAATATATAGAGCTGTTATAAGGTGGTATAAGTCAATATAGAGCTGTTATAAGGTGGTATAAGACATTATAAAGCTGTTAAAAGGTGGTATAAGTCAATATAGAGCTGTTGTAAGGTGGTATAAGTCAATATAGAGCTGTTATAAGTCAATATAGAGCTGTTATAAGGTGTTATAAGTCAATATAGAGCTGTTATAAGGTGGTATAAGTCAATATAGAGCTGTTATAAGTCAATATAGAGCTGTTATAAGGTGGTATAAGTCAATATAGAGCTGTTATAAGGTGTTATAAGTCAATATAGAGCTGTTATAAGGTGGTATAAGTCAATATAGAGCTGTTATAAGGTGTTATAAGTCAATATAGAGCTGGTATAAGGTGGTATAAGTCAATATAGAGCTGTTATAAGTCAATATAGAGCTGATATAAGGTGTTATAAGTCAATATAGAGCTGTTATAAGGTGGTATAAGTCAATATAGAGCTGTTATAAGGTGGCATAAGTCAATATAGAGCTGCTATAAGGTGGTATAAGTCAATATAGAGCTGCTATAAGGTGGTATAAGTCAATATAGAGCTGTTATAAGTCAATATAGAGCTGTTATAAGGTGTTATAAGTCAATATAGAGCTGTTATAAGGTGGTATAAGTCAATATAGAGCTGTTATAAGTCAATATAGAGCTGTTATAAGGTGTTATAAGTCAATATAGAGCTGGTATAAGGTGGTATAAGTCAATATAGAGCTGTTATAAGGTGGCATAAGTCAATATAGAGCTGCTATAAGGTGGTATAAGTCAATATAGAGCTGCTATAAGGTGGTATAAGTCAATATAGAGCTGTTATACGGTGGTATAAGTCAATATAGAGCTGTTATAAGTCAATATAGAGCTGTTATAAGGTGGTATAAGTCAATATAGAGCTGTTATACGGTGGTATAAGTCAATATAGAGCTGTTATAAGTCAATATAGAGCTGATATAAGGTGTTATATGTCAATATAGAGCTGTTATAAGGTGGTATAAGTCAATATAGAGCTGTTATAAGGTGGCATAAGTCAATATAGAGCTGCTATAAGGTGGTATAAGTCAATATAGAGCTGCTATAAGGTGGTATAAGTCAATATAGAGCTGTTATAAGGTGGTAAAAGTCAATATAGAGCTGTTATAAGGTGGTATAAGTCAATATAGAGCTGTTATAAGTCAATATAGAGCTGTTATAAGTCAATACAGAGCTGTTATAAGGTGGTATAAGTCAATATAGAGCTGTTATAAGGTGGTATAAGTCCATATAGGGATAAGAATGTTGTCATGAAGAGATAAGAAGGGATAAGAACGTTGTCATGAAGAGATAAGAATTATCGTTGTCATGAAGGGATAAGAACGTTGTCAGGAAGAGATAAGAACGTTGTCATGAAGGGATAGGAACGTTGTCATGAAGGAATATATAGAGCTGTTATAAGGTGGTATAAGTCAATATAGAGCTGTTATAAGGTGGTATAAGTCAATATAGAGCTGCTATAAGGTGGTATAAGTCAATATAGAGCTGTTATAAGGTGGTATAAGTCAATATAGAGCTGTTATAAGTCAATATAGAGCTGTTATAAGGTGGTATAAGTCAATATAGAGCTGCTATAAGGTGTTATAAGTCAATATAGAGCTGTTATAAGTCAATATAGAGCTGTTATAAGGTGTTATAAGTAAATATAGAGCTGTTATAAGGTGGTATAAGTCAATATAGAGCTGTTATAGGGTGTTATAAGTCAATATAGAGCTGTTATAAGGTGGTATAAGTCAATATAGAGCTGCTATAAGGTGTTATAAGTCAATATAGAGCTGTTATAAGTCAATATAGAGCTGTTATAAGGTGTTATAAGTCAATATAGAGCTGTTATAAGGTGGTATAAGTCAATATAGAGCTGTTATAAGGTGTTATAAGTCAAAATAGAGCTGTTATAAGGTGGTATAAGTCAATATAGAGCTGTTATAAGGTGGCATAAGTCAATATAGAGCTGTTATAAGGTGGTATAAGTCAATATAGAGCTGTTATAAGGTGGTATATGTCAATATACGTCAACATAGAGCTGTTATAAGGTGTTATAAGACAACATAGAGCTGTTATAAGGTGGTATAAGACATTATAAAGCTGTTAAAAGGTGGTATAAGTCAATATAGAGCTGTTATAAGGTGGTATAAGTCAATATAGAGCTGCTATAAGTCAATATAGAGCTGTTATAAGGTGGTATAAGTCAATATAGAGCTGTTATAAGGTGTTATAAGTCAATATAGAGCTGTTATAAGGTGTTATAAGTCAATATAGAGCTGTTATAAGGTGGTATAAGTCAATATAGAGCTGTTATAAGGTGTTATAAGTCAATATAGAGCTGTTATAAGTCAATATAGAGCTGTTATAAGGTGTTATAAGTCAATATAGAGCTGTTATAAGGTGTTATAAGTCAATATAGAGCTGTTATAAGTCAATATAGTGCTGTTATAAGGTGGTATAAGTCAATATAGAGCTGTTATAAGGTGTTATAAGTCAATGTAGAGCTGTTATAAGTCAATATAGAGCTGTTATAAGGTGTTATAAGTCAATATAGAGCTGTTATAAGGTGGTATAAGTCAATATAGAGCTGTTATAAGTCAATATAGAGCTGTTATAAGGTGTTATAAGTCAATATAGAGCTGGTATAAGGTGGTATAAGTCAATATAGAGCTGTTATAAGGTGGCATAAGTCAATATAGAGCTGCTATAAGGTGGTATAAGTCAATATAGAGCTGCTATAAGGTGGTATAAGTCAATATAGAGCTGTTATACGGTGGTATAAGTCAATATAGAGCTGTTATAAGTCAATATAGAGCTGTTATAAGGTGGTATAAGTCAATATAGAGCTGTTATACGGTGTTATAAGTCAATATAGAGCTGTTATAAGTCAATATAGAGCTGTTATAAGTTGTTATAAGTCAATATAGAGCTGTTATAAGGTGGTATAAGTCAATATAGAGCTGTTATAAGTCAATATAGAGCTGATATAAGGTGTTATATGTCAATATAGAGCTGTTATAAGGTGGTATAAGTCAATATAGAGCTGTTATAAGGTGGCATAAGTCAATATAGAGCTGCTATAAGGTGGTATAAGTCAATATAGAGCTGCTATAAGGTGGTATAAGTCAATATAGAGCTGTTATAAGGTGGTAAAAGTCAATATAGAGCTGTTATAAGGTGGTATAAGTCAATATAGAGCTGTTATAAGTCAATATAGAGCTGTTATAAGTCAATACAGAGCTGTTATAAGGTGGTATAAGTCAATATAGAGCTGTTATAAGGTGGTATAAGTCCATATAGGGATAAGAATGTTGTCATGAAGAGATAAGAAGGGATAAGAACGTTGTCATGAAGAGATAAGAATTATCGTTGTCATGAAGGGATAAGAACGTTGTCAGGAAGAGATAAGAACGTTGTCATGAAGGGATAGGAACGTTGTCATGAAGGAATATATAGAGCTGTTATAAGGTGGTATAAGTCAATATAGAGCTGTTATAAGGTGGTATAAGTCAATATAGAGCTGCTATAAGGTGGTATAAGTCAATATAGAGCTGTTATAAGGTGGTATAAGTCAATATAGAGCTGTTATAAGTCAATATAGAGCTGTTATAAGGTGGTATAAGTCAATATAGAGCTGCTATAAGGTGTTATAAGTCAATATAGAGCTGTTATAAGTCAATATAGAGCTGTTATAAGTCAATATAGAGCTGTTATAAGTTGTTATAAGTCAATATAGAGCTGTTATAAGGTGGTATAAGTCAATATAGAGCTGTTATAAGTCAATATAGAGCTGATATAAGGTGTTATATGTCAATATAGAGCTGTTATAAGGTGGTATAAGTCAATATAGAGCTGTTATAAGGTGGCATAAGTCAATATAGAGCTGCTATAAGGTGGTATAAGTCAATATAGAGCTGCTATAAGGTGGTATAAGTCAATATAGAGCTGTTATAAGGTGGTAAAAGTCAATATAGAGCTGTTATAAGGTGGTATAAGTCAATATAGAGCTGTTATAAGTCAATATAGAGCTGTTATAAGTCAATACAGAGCTGTTATAAGGTGGTATAAGTCAATATAGAGCTGTTATAAGGTGGTATAAGTCCATATAGGGATAAGAATGTTGTCATGAAGAGATAAGAAGGGATAAGAACGTTGTCATGAAGAGATAAGAATTATGGTTGTCATGAAGGGATAAGAACGTTGTCAGGAAGAGATAAGAACGTTGTCATGAAGGGATAGGAACGTTGTCATGAAGGAATATATAGAGCTGTTATAAGGTGGTATAAGTCAATATAGAGCTGTTATAAGGTGGTATAAGTCAATATAGAGCTGCTATAAGGTGCTATAAGTCAATATAGAGCTGTTATAAGGTGGTATAAGTCAATATAGAGCTGTTATAAGTCAATATAGAGCTGTTATAAGGTGGTATAAGTCAATATAGAGCTGCTATAAGGTGTTATAAGTCAATATAGAGCTGTTATAAGTCAATATAGAGCTGTTATAAGGTGTTATAAGTCAATATAGAGCTGTTATAAGGTGGTATAAGTCAATATAGAGCTGTTATAAGGTGTTATAAGTCAATATAGAGCTGTTATAAGGTGGTATAAGTCAATATAGAGCTGCTATAAGGTGTTATAAGTCAATATAGAGCTGTTATAAGTCAATATAGAGCTGTTATAAGGTGTTATAAGTCAATATAGAGCTGTTATAAGGTGGTATAAGTCAATATAGAGCTGTTATAAGGTGGCATAAGTCAATATAGAGCTGTTATAAGGTGGTATAAGTCAATATAGAGCTGTTATAAGGTGGCATAAGTCAATATAGAGCTGTTATAAGGTGGTATAAGTCAATATAGAGCTGTTATAAGGTGATATAAGTCAATATAGAGCTGTTATAAGGTGGTATATGTCAATATACGTCAACATAGAGCTGTTATAAGGTGTTATAAGACAACATAGAGCTGTTATAAGGTGGTATAAGACAATGAGGAGACTCTGACCTTCAAAGAAGACACTTCTTCGACAAAGATGTACATTTATTTATGTTTTAATACATTAAAGTTGCACAAGTTATATATTCTTTTTGATTGCAAATTACACAGCACACATCCAATGTATTCCTGTACATAAGTAAAGAAATGTAACAGTTCATTTTTTTAAATATGTAATATTTTTTCTTTCTTCCTCTGTTCTCGAGGAACACGTGTTATTTATAAAATGTAAAAGTAAATAGCTTTTTTTTTAGCTTTCTTAGCTTCTCACAAGAGGTTTATAGATATATCATATATTTCCACTTAATATTTTAAGCTTTCCTACAAACCGCAGCTAAATACAAAGAATAACAGTGTCAGTTTACAAAAAGCTTGGCGATATCATCTATTTTCTAAACATACTTCATTTTTTTCTCATATAACTGATTAAAACATACAATCATTCTGACAACAACATAACAACATACCGTATTATTTCACAGCTCTATGATACAACAAAACATGTATGTCTTCGGGCCAAATAAAGTGACAATAAAAATGATAGAATAGCAACACAAAATCAAAATCAAGGGACAAAAAATGCATAGATTGGATCATTAGGTTGAATCATTAGGTTGAATCATTAGGTTGAATCATTGGGTTGGGATCATTGGGTTGGATCATTAGGTTGAATCATTAAGTTGAATCATTAGGTTGAATCATTAGGTTGAATCATTGGGTTGAATCATTGGGTTGAATCCTTAGGTTGAATCATTGGGTTGAATCCTTAGGTTGAATCATTGGGTTGAATCCTTAGGTTGAATCATTAGGTTGAATCATTAGGTTGAATCATTGGGTTGAATCATTGGGTTGAATCCTTAGGTTGAATCATTGGGTTGAATCATTGAGGTTGAATTATTGTGTTGGATCATCAGCAAATGTTTTTCATTAAAATAAATAATTTACAGTTCTTAGTAAAGTAAAGATCACAATTGTGATATGTTTTCGATCTAATTCTTCGACATTGACAAATCTTTTGATATCTATGATTTCTATCTTTCTCAAATCCTGAAATGAGTGACTGGCACAGACATACACAACATATCAACAATATAACCATATATCAATATATCAATATAACTATGTACACATCACTTGAAATAACTGATAAATATATTATCTCAACTTCAAAAGGCAGAACTTGGCTGTAGTATATGGCATGTTTGGGTGGGCAACGTATAGGAAACGTATAGGCAACGTATAGGCAACGTATAGGCAACGTATAGGAAACGTATAGGCAACGTATAGGCAACGTATAGGAAACGTATAGGCAACGTATAGGAAACGTATAGGAAACGTATAGGAAACGTATAGGAAACGTATAGTCAACGTATAGGCAGCTCATAGTCAACGTATAGGAAACGTATAGACAACGTATAGGAAACGTATAGTCAACGTATAGGAAACGTATAGTCAACGTATAGGAAACGTATAGGCAACGTAGAGTTAACGTATAGGAAACGTATAGTCAACGTATAGGCAACGTATAGGAAACGTATAGTCAACGTATAGGAAACGTATAGTCAACGTATAGGAAACGTATAGGAAACGTATAGTCAACGTATAGTCAACGTATAGGCAACGTATAGGAAACGTATAGGCAACGTAGAGTTAACGTATAGGAAACGTATAGTCAACGTATAGGCAACGTATAGGAAACGTATAGTCAACGTATAGGCAACGTATAGGAAACGTATAGGAAACGTATAGGAAACGTATAGGCAACGTATAGGCAGCTCATAGTCAACGTATAGGCAGCTTATAGTCAATGTATAGGAAACGTATAGGCAACGTATAGGCAACGTATAGGCAACGTATAGTCAACGTATAGTCAACGTATAGGCAACGTATAGTCAACGTATAGTCAACGTAGAGTTAAGCGCATAGGAAACGTATAGGCAGCTTATATTCAATGTATAGTCAACTTATAGGCAACGGATATGCAACTTATAGGCAGGCTATAGTCAACGTATAGGCAACGTATATGCAACATATAGGCAACGTATAGGCAACTTATATGCAATTTATATGCAATCTATAGGCACCGTATTGGCAACGTAAAGGCAACAACGTCTGGCACTAACGCCTTCCAGCAGCTTCTGTGACGCACCCTCGGTATGTTTACTTCTCAAATGGCACTCAATTCCCTATATAGTTCACTACCTCTAGGGCTCTGGTCAAACGTAGTGCACTACATAGGGAATAGGCTGCCGTTTGGGAAACGCAAATGTCAGTCCCATTCTCAACATCTCTCTGGCATCTCTAACTCTAACTCTCTGTGTGGTTCTATGGTATATCATGACCCTAAACATTCATATTTAATAGCTTGAATATCAGTTTCCGTTTCGAACCAACAAATACCCACTCGACTCCACTACCACATGACCAATGCTCTTTACTCTCAACCGATAACCAATCAGCTGTCTTCAAGTGTCAAACTTCTAACTGAGCTAATAAAACAGAGGCAAATGTTGCGGATATCCTTAACCGATACAACGACAATGAAGAACAAAACAAAAATCACAATTACAGTCACTGATATGCTTTGACAGATAATCCTCGGTTTTGTAATGTCACGTTGAAAAAAGCAACACATGACATAACCTGCGATGTCGTTTGTAACAAAGCTCAGATATTGACCAGGTCTGGATGAGCAAGACGAGGGACTGAGATGGTGATCACACTGATCAGCTCACATTGAATCTAGGCCTTATGGTAGTTACTCCAGGCCTTGTGGTAGTTACTCCAGGCCTTATGGTAGTTACTCCAGGCCCAGGCCTTATGGTAGTTACTCCTGGCCTTATGGTAGTTAGTCCAGGCCCAGGCCATATTGTAGTTACTCCAGGCCTTATGGTAGTTACTCCAGGCCCAGGCCTTATGGAAGTTACTCCAGGCCTTATGGTAGTTACTCCAGGCCCAGGCCTTATGGTAGTTACCCCAGGCCTTATGGTAGTTACACCAGGCCTTATGGTAGTTACTCCAGGCCCAGGCCATATTGTAGTTACTCCAGGCCTTATGGTAGTTACTCCAGGCCCAGGCCTTATGGTAGTTACCCCAGGCCTTATGGTAGTTACTCCAGGCCCAGGTCTTATGGTAGTTACTCCAGGCCCAGGCCTTATGGTAGTTACTCCTGGCCTTATGGCAGTTAGTCCAGGCCCAGGCCTTATGGTAGTTACCCCAGGCCTTATGGTAGTTACACCAGGCCTTATGGTAGTTACTCCAGGCCCAGGCCTTATGGTAGTTACCCCAGGCCTTATGGTAGTTACTCCAGGCCCAGGTCTTATGGTAGTTACTCCAGGCCCAGGCTTTATGGTAGTTACTGAGGCTTCTGTCTGAGTGAACAAACCAAAGAACACAGAAACAACAAACTCAACAAACTGTGTGTGTGTGTGTGTGTGTGTGTGTGTGTGTGTGTGTGTGTGTGTGTGTGTGTGTGTGTGTGTGTGTGTGTGTGTGTGTGTGTGCGTGCGTGAGTGCGTGTGTGTGCATATACAGTACCAGTCAAAAGTTTGGACACACCTACTCATTCCAGGGTTTTTCTTTATTTTTTACTATTTTCTATGAAATAACACATATGGAATCATGTAGTAACCAGAAAAGTGAATATATTTTATATTTGAGATTATTCGAAGTAGCCACCCTTTGCCTTGTTGACAGCTTTACACACTCTTGGCATTCTCTCAACCAGCTTCACCTGGAATGCTTTTACAACAGTCTTGAAGGAGTTCCCACATATGCTGAGCACTTGTTGGCTGCTTTTCCTTCACTCTGTGGTCCAACTCATCCCAAATCATTTCAATTGGCTTGAGGTTGGGTGACTATGGAGGCCAGGTTATCTGATACAGCACTCCATCACTCTTTTTCTTGGTCAAATAGCCCTTACACAGCCTGGAGTGTTTGGTCATTGTCCTGTTAAAAAACAAATGATAGTCCCACTAAGCGCAAACCAGATGGGATGGCGTATCGCTTCAGAATGCTGTGGTGGATGCACTTATCCATATATAGATTTGTGTGTTTATAGATTTGTGTGTATAAGCTAGTTGTTGTGGTATTGATAGATTACTTGGTTGGTTATTACTGCACTGTCGGAACTAGAAGCACAAGCATTTCGCTACACTCCCATTAAAATCTGCTAACCATGTGACCAATAACATTTGATTTGATTTGGTAGCCATGCTGGTTAAGTGTGCTTTGAATTCTAAATAATAAATCACAGACAGTGTCACCAGCAAAGCACCATCACACGTCCTCCTCCATGCTTCACGGTGGGAACCACACATGCAGAGATCATCCGTTCACCTACTCTGCCTCTCACAAAGACACGGCGGTTTGGAACCAAAAATCTCAAATTTGGACTCATCAGACCAAAGGACAGATTTCCACCAGTCTAATGTCCATTGCTCGTGTTTCTTGGCCCAAGCAAGTCTCTTCTTATTGGTGTCCTTTAGTAGTGTTTTCTTTGCAGCAATTCGACCATGAAGGCCTGATTCATACAGTCTCCTCTGAACAATTGATGTTGAGATGTGTCTGTTACTTGATCTCTGTGAAGCATTTATTTGGGCTGCAATTTCTGAGGCTGGAAACTCTAGTGAACTTATCCTCTGCAGCAGAGGTAACTCTGGGTCTTCCTTTCCTGTGACGTTCCTCATGAGAGACAGTTTCATCATAACGCTTGATGGTTTCTGCAACTGCATTTGAATAAATGTTCAGTATTGACTGACCTTAATGTCTTAAAGTAATGATGGTTGTCATTTCTCTTTGCTTATTTGAGCTGTTCTTGCCATAATATGGAGTTGGTATTTTACCAAATAGGGCTATCTTCTGTATACCACCCCTACCTTGTCACAACACAACTGATTGGCTCAAACGCATTAAGAAGGAAATAAATTCCACAAATTAACTTTTAACGTGTCACACCTGTTAATTGAAATGCATTCCAGGTGACTACCTCATGAAGTCTGGTTGAGAAAATGCCAAGAGTGTGCAAAGCTGTGATCAAGGCGACGAGTGGCTACTTTGAAGAATCTCAAATATAAAATATATTTTTTTATTTGTTTAACACTTTTTTGGTTACTACATGAATCCATATGTGTTATTTCATAGTGTTGATGTCTTCACTATTATCCTACAATGTAGAAAATAGCACAAATAAACAAAAAGTAGGCGTGTCCAAACCTTTGACTGGTTCTGTATATATACTGTATTTATATATATTTAATTTATTTACATTAAGAAATATAATTAAAACTAACGACACAACATTGTCTGTGGACAGTTTGAATGAGAAGCACCCTCATGGGAGAGAAGAGACGACCAATTTCCATCCCACTTTGTGTTTAAAGTGAAACTATAACTACGTCCTAAATGAAAACCCTTTTCCGTATATAGTGCACTAGTTTACTACAGGGGGGAGGGGGGAGGGGTCAAAAGTAGTGCACTATATAGGTAATAGTGTGAAAATTCAGACAAAACCTATATCACGTCCAGTTTTCTTTTTCTGATTCACAACACGTTATTTCTCCTGATTTACAATTCAACTCTGTACTGTACAGGTCACATGATACACGACTACACAATGACATGGTCCACATCTAATGACATGATACACAGCTACGCGATTACATAGTCCACATCTAATGACATGATACACAGCTACGCGATGACATAGTCCACATCTAATGACATGATACACAGCTACGCGATGACATAGTCCACATCTAATGACAGAACATACTGTGCAATGAACCAGGCAACAAGAACACTAGTCCTGACACGGCTGTATAAACTCCGGTATAACCTGGTATTATTACGGTATCGTATGGCATTAGGCGTATACTTCCCTTTGCCATAACAATGCAGGCTACAGCCATATCAGGGCTACAAGAAAAGGTGTTTGGATGTAACAAAGTCCAGGAATCCCTAGGTAGAGAGTCCTAAGCACTCAACAGCACACACTGCCTGAGGGCAAAGACGGTTGAAATGACATCATTCCAACCAGGGTTTGTCATTCCAACCAGGGTTTGTCATTCCAACCAGAAATCAGGTTTGTAACATTGTCATTCAAACCAGGGTTTGTCATTCCAACCAGGGTTTGTCATTCCAACCAGGGTTTGTCATTCCAACCAGGGTTTGTCATTCCAACCAGGGTTTGTCATTCCAACCAGGGTTTGTCATTCCAACCAGGGTTTGTCATTCCAACCAGGTTTGTCATTCCAACCAGGGTTTGTCATTCCAACCAGGGTTTGTCATTCCAACCAGGGTTTGTCATTCCAACCAAGGTTTGTCATTCCAACCACGTTTGTCATTCCAACCAGGGTTTGTCATTCCAACCAGGGTTTGTCATTCCAACCAGGGTTTGTCATTCCAACCAGGGTTTGTCATTCCAACCAGGGTTTGTCGTTCCAACCAGGGTTTGTCGTTCCAACCAGGGTTTGTCGTTCCAACCAGGGTTTGTCGTTCCAACCAGGGTTTGTCGTTCCAACCAGGGTTTGTCGTTCCAACCAGGGTTTGTCGTTCCAACCAGGGTTTGTCGTTCCAACCAGGGTTTGTCGTTCCAACCAGGGTTTGTCGTTCCAACCAGGGTTTGTCGTTCCAACCAGGGTTTGTCGTTCCAACCAGGGTTTGTCGTTCCAACCAGGGTTTGTCATTCCAACCAGGGTTTGTCATTCCAACCAGGGTTTGTCATTCCAACCAGGGTTTGTCATTCCAACCAGGGTTTGTCATTCCAACCAGGTTTGTCATTCCAACCAGGTTTGTCATTCCAACCAGGGTTTGTCATTCCAACCAGGGTTTGTCATTCCAACCAGGGTTTGTCATTCCAACCAGGGTTTGTCATTCCAACCAGGGTTCGTCATTCCAACCAGGGTTTGTCATTCCAACCAGGGTTTGTCATTCCAACCAGGGTTTGTCGTTCCAACCAGGGTTTGTCGTTCCAACCAGGGTTTGTCGTTCCAACCAGGGTTTGTCGTTCCAACCAGGGTTTGTCATTCCAACCAGGGTTTGTCGTTCCAACCAGGGTTTGTCGTTCCAACCAGGGTTTGTCATTCCAACCAGGGTTTGTCATTCCAACCAGGTTTGTGCAAGCTGGATGTGCAGTTCATAACTTTCAACCAACCCCCTTCCTCTCACCATCAAATATCACGTTACATCTATCGTTCCTCTGTCTTCCCTCTATCTTATCTGTATCTTCTATCTTCCCTCTATCTTATCTATATATTTTATCTTCCCTCTCTCTATCTTATCTGTATCTTCCCTCTATCTTCCCTCTATCTTATCTTCCCTTCCCTCTATCTTATCTTCCCTTCTCTCTATCTTCTCTGTATCTTCCCTCTATCTTCCCTCTATCTTATCTTCCCTTCCCTCTATCTTATCTTCCCTTCCCTCTATCTTATCTGTATCTTCCCTCTATCTTATCTTCCCTTCCCTCTATCTTATCTCTATCTTCCCTCTATCTTCTCTGTATCTTCCCTCTATCTTATCTTCCCTTCCCTCTATCTTATCTGTATCTTCCCTCTATCTTCCCTCTACCTTCTCTCTCATGCAGTCCAAATCATTTAGCGGTGCATTCTTAGACACAAAAGGCACACTGATGTCAGGTTAAGGAAGCGTGCCAAATGGAACCCCATTCCCTTATATAGAGCCTTATGGTTCCTGGTCTAATGGAGTACACTATATAGAGCCTTATGGTTCCTGGTCTAATAGAGTACACTATATAGAGCCTTATGGTTCCTGGTCTAATGGAGTACACTATATAGAGCCTTATGGGCCCTGGTCTAAAGGAGTACACTATATAGAGCCTTATGGGCCCTGGTCTAAAGGAGTACACTATATAGAGCCTTATGGGCCCTGGTCTAAAGGAGTACACTATATAGAGCCTTATGGGCCCTGGTCTAAAGGAGTACACTATATAGAGCCTTATGGGCCCTGGTCTAAAGGAGTACACTATATAGAGCCTTATGGGCCCTGGTCTAAAGGAGTACACTATATAGAGCCCAATGGGCCCTGGTCTAAAGGAGTACACTATATAGAGCCTTATGGGCCCTGGTCTAAAGGAGTACACTATATAGAGCCTTATGGGCCCTGGTCTAAAGGAGTACACTATATAGAGCCCAATGGGCCCTGGTCTAAAGGAGTACACTATATAGAGCCTTATGGGCCCTGGTCTAAAGGAGTACACTATATAGAGCCTTATGGGCCCTGGTCTAAAGGAATACACTATATAGAGCCTTATGGGCCCTGGTCTAAAGTAGTACACTATATAGAGCCCAATGGGCCCAGGTCTAAAGGAGTACACTATATAGAGCCTTATGGGCCCTGGTCTAAAGGAGTACACTATATAGAGCCTTATGGGCCCTGGTCTAAAGGAGTACACTATATAGAGCCCAATGGGCCCTGGTCTAAATAGTACACTATATAGGGAATAGGGTGCCAGTAGTACACTATATAGGGAATAGGGTGCCAGTAGTACACTATATAGGGAATAGGGTTCCATTTAGGGTTCCATTTGGTGCCTCAGGTCATTGATGGGACAGTCAGCTGGTCTATTCAGTGTGTGTGTGTGTGTGTGTGTGTGTGTGTGTGTGTGTGTGTGTGTGTGTGTGTGTACGGCATGTTCAGTGAAAGCTGGTCATCCAAGGCTTCAGTCAGAACAAGGTTCTGCATGATGATGTCATTACGTGGGTACTGATAGCAAAGTACTTTGCAGTAACTGAGAACTAGTTGGCACTTGAACAGTCACAGCTGTACTACCCCTGCAACCACAGAGCGAAAGCACACAGTCACAGCTGTACTACCCCTGCAACCACAGAGAGAAAGCACACAGTCACAGCTGTACTACCCCTGCAACAACAGAGAGATAGCACACAGTCACAGCTGTACTACCCCTGCAACCACAGAGAGATAGCACACAGTCACAGCTGTACTACCCCTGCAACCACAGAGCGAAAGCACACAGTCACAGCTGTACTACCCCTGCAACCACAGAGAGAAAGCACACAGTCACAGCTGTACTACCCCTGCAACCACAGAGAGAAAGCACACAGTCACAGCTGTACTACCCCTGCAACAACAGAGAGAAAGCACACAGTCACAGCTGTACTACCCCTGCAACCACAGAGAGAAAGCCCGGTTCAGTTTGGCTCCAACGACGGTCTGGCACTTTCTTTGTATTTACACAGATACGTTACATCAGAGGGAGAAAGAGACAGGAACAGTCCTGTCTGTCTGTCTGTCTGTCTGTCTGTCTGTCTGTCTGTCTGTCTGTCTGTCTGTCTGTCTGACTGACTGTGTGACTGTCTGTGTGACTGTCTGTCTGTCTGTCTGACTGTCTGTCTGTCTGTCTGTCTGACTGACTGACTGTGTGACTGTCTGTGTGTCTCTCTGACTGACTGTGTGACTGTCTGTCTGACTGTGTGACTGTCTGACTGTGTGTCTGTCTGACTGTGTGACTGTCTGACTGTCTGTCTGACTGTCTGTCTGTCTGCTTGGACCAGAATCTACATCAGAGGGAGAAAGAGTTTTCATCTAAAGCAGATCAGAAGTTAGCTTCTTTACATGAACTAAAAGGTTCTTATTGGTAGAGGATGGTTGGTGAGTCACAGTCCTGTCTGTCTGACTGTCTGTCTGACTGTCTGTATGTATGTCTGACTGTCTGTATGTCTGTCTGTCTGACTGTCTGACTGTATGTCTGTCTGTGTCTGACTGACTGTCTGACTGTCTGTGTCTGACTGACTGTCTGACTGCTTCGACCAGAGAGAAGTCTTTTGTGACCATAATATCTGTGATGACGATGATGAGGACGACGGCGATGATAATGATGACAATGATGATGGTGATGAAGATGATGCATGTCACTGACTAGGGCACCGTTAGTAGGACGGAGGGTGGGGGGGGGGGGGGGGGGGGGGGGGTTTGCTATGCCAGTTAGTTTCCATGGTGATTCTGAGATGCTTTAAGTGTTTATGACCCTGTAATAAAAAGCAACATGAAGAGGAAGTCAGCTGGTGGACCAGATGGAAGGAAAGATGGTCAGAGAGGATCCTCTGTGTGTGTGTGTGTGTGTGTGTGTGTGTGTGTGCGATCGTTTGTCTGTTCTCTACCCAGACACCCAGCAGTTGTGTGTTTGTGTGGTAGAGAGAGAGAGTGTGTGTGTGTGTGTGTGTTAGAGAGAGAGAGTGTGTGTGTGTGTGTTTGAGAGAGAGTGTGTGTGTGTGTGTGTGTGTGTTAGAGAGAGTGTGTGTGTGTGTGTGTTAGAGAGAGTGTGTGTGTGTGTGTGTGTGTGTGTGTGTGTGTGTGTGTGTGTGTGTGTGTGTGTGTGTGTGTGTGTGCGTGTCCGTCAGTCCACGTGTCCTTCCATCGTGTATGTATGTAAGAGAGTGTATGTCCATCCGTCCTCTACCCCGACACCCAGCCATGCGTGGTCGTCTTGACCCCATGGGTCGTGAACCCCTGCGAGGTCACCATGGGTTCAAAGTTGAAGTCCAGCGGGTCTCCGTCCATCAGGGTGTCATGAAGGATGGATTCCATATCACACTCGAACCTCTCAATGGACATGTCGTCCAGATCGCTGGGCAGTTTCTCCAGGTGGTGGTGGTGGTGGTGGTGGTGGGGGGCGGGGGGTAGACCCAGGCCGGGACGCCCAAATCCGTTAGTGTTGATGGGGCAGAACCCACCGGGCATCCCCCCTGGTCCAACATGGGTAGAGAGACCGTAGGGCACCTGCATGGGGTTCTTAACCCCCAGGCGGGTTCCGTTACCCCCTCCACCGCTGTGGCTCAAACTGCCCAGAGACATCAGGTTGCAGCTGTTCATGGACGAGACAGAAGTGGGTGGGGTTTGGTTGTGGAGGTGAGGGTGAGGGTGGGTTTGGGGATGGGGGAGGCCGTGGGGGTGAGGGTGAGAGTGTGGGTGGGGGTGTAGACCCCCACCCCCTCTTCCTCCTCCTCCTCCTCCTCCTCCGTGCTGAGAGGCATTATACGAAGGTAGAACGCTGCTTCGTCCTGCGCTAGACTGAGAGACCACCGTGTCGACCGAGGGCGTCATGTCCCCGCGGGGGTCAGAGTCTGAGGTCAGGAGCTCCTTGAGGAGGCCAGCAGGACAGTTATATTGACTCAGAGACGAGGGGCTGAAGCTGGACTTGATGTCCCCCAGGGTTTGCATGGGGTTGGGAGACATGGGGGAGAGAGCATTCATCCTTGCCTGGCTGTACCGACACTTGCGGTAGTCCTGCTGCTGCTGGGGGACCATGGAGGGAGAGGAGTAGGAAGGGTAGCCCACCCCTGACCCGGGGCTGGCCTGCATTAGGGGGGAAGGGGAGTTCTGGGATGACCCCTGCCCCACACCCCCTCCTCCTCCCACCTGGGTGTTCTTGGGAGAGAGGAGGTTCAGGTTATCCAGAAGGTTCTCCATAACGTTCTCTGAGCTGTGGTGGTGGTGGCCTAGGGAACACGGAAGAAAATAATGAGGACATTGAATAAAGAGATAAACATATTCAGCATTTTGTTTCTCAGACCTACCACGAACAGTACTACTGAACTAAACCATGCCATAAACATCTCCAGGCTACCACTAGCATTACACCACACTACACTACACTAACACTACACTACACTAACACTACACTACACTAACACTACACTACACTACACTACACTAACACTACGCTACACTAACACTAACACTACACTACACTACATTAACACTAACACTACACTGACACTACACTACATTAACACTATAACTAACACTACACTACACTAACACTACACTACACTAACACTACACTATGATACTACAATAGATTAACACTAACACTATAACTAACACTACACTACACTAACACTACCACTACACTACACTACCACTACACTATGACACTACACTACATTAACACTAACACTATAACTAACACTACACTACACTAACACTACACTACACTACATTAACAATTAACACTACACTACACTACATTAACACTAACACTACACTAACATTACACTATACTAACATTACACTACACTAACACTACCACTACACTACACTACACTACACTATGACACTACACTACATTAACACTAACACTATAACTAACACTACACTAACACTAACACTACACTACCACTACACTAACACTACACTAACACTACACAACAACTACACTAACACTACACTACCACTACACTAACACGACACTATCATTAACACTACACTAACACTATACTACCACTGCACTATGACACACCACTACACTAACACTACACTCACACTAACACTACACTAACACTACACTATGGCACTACACTACACTACCACTACACTAACACTACACTAACACTAAACCAACACTAACACTACACTAACACTACACTAACACTACCACTACACTACCACTACACTATGACTACACTATGACAACACTATACTACACTACCACTACAATACACTAAACAGTACACTACACCACACTAACACTACACTACACTAACACTATAACTAACACTACACTAACACTACACTACACTACACTATGACACTACACTAACACTATAACTAACACTACACTAACACTACACTACACTAACACTACACTACACTAACACTAGAACTAACACTAACACTACACTACACTACACTAACACTACACTACACTAACACTACACTACAACTACACTAACACCACACTACCACTACACCACACAAACCTTACACTAAAACTACACTACACTACACTAACACTACACTACACTACCCTACACTAACACTACACTAGCAAGCACATGTTCTTTAGGAAATGTCCTTATGTATTTTCTATCTGGTTTACTGACCTAGAGAACTCGCCATCTCTGACAGGCTGGGCAATGTGTTCGCCATCTTGGCCCCGGAGGATCCTGGGTAGCCCATGTGCACGTCCCCGTCTCCGAGGTCGTCCTCGGGCGTGAAGGGCGAGAGGCGTCCGCTGAGCGTGCTGGCGTTGGAGGAGGTGCGCGGCCGGAAACCGCTCCATGCATCAAAGTCATCGTTGCTGTGGGAGTTGGGGCTGCCGGGCCACTTGGAGTAGGTGCCTCCCCCGAGGCTGTCTGCTCCCCCGTCAGGACCACCCTGGAGAGACAACTAGAGGAGAGAGAGGAGAGGGAGAGAGGAGAGGAGTGAGGTGAGGTGAGATGGGAGAGATGAGAGAGGGGAAAGAGGAGAGATGAGAGAGGGGGAAGAGGAGAAGAGAGAGAAGAGTGAGGACAGGAGAGAAGTGAGGTGAGGAGAGATGGGAGATGGGAGAGATAGGAGAGGAGAGAGAGGGGAAAGAGGAGAGGAGCGAGAGAGAGGAGTGAGGACAGGAGAGAAGTGAGGTGAGGAGAGATGAGAGAGGGGAAAGAGGAGAGAGATGAGAGGAAAACAGAGATGAAGGATATATCTACAGTTGAAGTCGGAAGTATACATATACCTCAGCCAAATACATTTAAACTCAGTTTTCACAATTCCTGACATTTAATCCTAGTAAAAATTCCCTGTCTTAGGTCAGTTAGGATCACCACTTTATTTTAAGAATGTGAAATGTCAGAATAATAATAGAGAAAATGATTTATTTCAGCTTTTATTTCTTTCATCACATTCCCAGTGGGTCAGAAGTTTACATACACTCAATTAGTATTTGGTGGCATTGCATTTAAATAGTTTAACTTGGGTCAAATGTTTCAAGTAGCCTTCCACAAGCTTCCAACAATAAGTTGGGTGAATGTTGGCCCATTCCTCCTGACAGAGCTGGTGTAACTGAGTCAGGTTTGTAGGCCTCTTTGCTCGTACAAGCTTTTTCAGGTATGCCAACAAATGTTCTATAGGATTGAGGTCAGGGCTTTATGGTGGCCACTCCAATACCTTGACCTTGTTGTCCTTAAGCCATTTTGCCCCAACTTGGAAGTATGCTTGGGGTCAGTGTCCATTTGGAAGACCCATTTGCGACCAAGCTTTAATAACTTCCTGACTGATGTCTCGAGATGTTGCTTCAATATATCCATATAATTTTCCTGCCTCATGATGCCATCTCTATTGTGATGTGCACCAGTCCCTCCTGCAGCAAAGAACCCTCACAACATGATGCTGCCACCACCGTGCTTCACGGTTGGGATGGTGTTCTTCAGCTTGTAAGCCTCCCCCTTTTTCCTCCAAACATAACTATGGTCATTATGGTCAAACAGTTCGATTTTTGTTTCATCAGACCAGAGGACATTTCTCCAAAAAGTATGATCTTTGTCCCCATGTGCAGTTGGGGACAAAGCCGTAGTCTGGCCTTTTTATGACGGTTTTGTAGGAGTGGCTTCTTCCTTGCTGAGCGGCTTTTCAGGTTATGTCGATATAGGACTCGTTTTACTGTGGATATAGATACTTCTGTACCTGTTTCCCCCAGCATCTTCACAAGGTCCTTTGCTGTTGTTCTGGGATTGATTTGCACTTTTCGCACTAAAGTACATTCATCTCTAGGAGACAGAACACGTCTCCTTCCTGATTGGAATGACGGCTGCGTGGTCCCATGGTGTTTATACTTGCATACTATTGTTTGTACAGATGAACGTGGTACCTCCAGGTGTTCGGAAATTGCTCCCACGGATGAACCAGACTTGTGAAGGTCTACAATGTTTTTTCTGAGGTCTTGGCTGATATCTTTTGATGTTCCCATGATGTCAAGCAAGGAGGGACTGAGTTTGAAGGTAGGCCTTGAAATACATCCACAGGTACAAACCTACAATAGACTCAAATGATGTCAATTAGCCTATCAGAAGCTTCTAAAACCATGACATCATGTTCTGGAATTTTCCAAGTTGTTTAAAGGCACAGTCAACTTAATGTATGTAAACTTCTGACCCACTGGAATTGTGATACAATGTATAAGTTAAATAATCTGTCTGTAAACAATTGTTGGACAAGTTACTTGTGTCATGAACAAAGTAGATGTCCTAACCGACTTGCCAAAACTATAGTTTGTTAACAAGACATTTGTGGAGTGGCTGATAAACGAGTTTTAATGACTCCAACTTAAATGAACATACACTTCTGACTTCAACTGTAGGTATCAAATCATTAAGGCCCTCTCAAGAGACCTGGCCTCGTCAGGAAAAAGTCATGGTCCTGCCTATAGATACTGTATAGGTACTGTATAGATACTGTATAGATATAGATACTGTATAGATACTGTATAGATATAGATACTGTATAGATACCGTATAGATATAGATACTGTATAGATACTGTATAGATATAGATACTGTAAAGATACCGTATAGATATAGATACTGTATAGATACTGTATAGATATAGATACTGTATAGATACCGTATAGATATATAAATACTGTAAAGATATAGATACTGTGTAGATACTGTGTAGATACTGTATAGATACTGTATAGATATAGATACTGTATAGATACTGTATAGATATAGATACTGTATAGATACCGTATAGATATATAAATACTGTATAGATATAGATACTGTGTAGATACTGTATAGATACCGTATAGATATATAAATACTGTATAGATATAGTTACTGTATAGATACTGTATAGATATAGATCATGTATAGATATAGAAACTGTATAGATACTGTATAGATATAGATAATGTATAGATACTGTATAGATACTGTATATATATAGTTACTGTATAGATACTGTATAGATATAGATCATGTATAGATATAGAAACTGTATAGATACTGTATAGATATAGATAATGTATAGATACTGTATAGATACTGTATATATATAGATAATGTATAGATACTGTATAGATACTGTATAGATATAGATATTGTATAGATATAGATACTGTATAGTTACTGTATAGATACTGTCTAGATACTGTATAGATATAGATACTGTATAGATACTGTATAGATATAGATACTGTATAGATATAGATCATGTATAGATATAGATACTGTATAGATACTGTATATATATAGTTACTGTATAGATACTGTATAGATATAGATACTGTATAGATATAGATACTGTATAGATATAGATCATGTATATATATAGATACTGTATAGATACTGTATAGATATAGATACTGTATAGATACTGTATATATATAGTTACTGTATAGATACTGTATAGATACTGTATAGATACTGTATAGATATAGATAATGTATAGATATAGATCATGTATAGATATAGATACTGTATAGATATATATACACTGTATAGATACTGTATAGATACTGTATAGATATAGATACTGTATAGATACTGTATATATATATAGTTACTGTATAGATACTGTATAGATATAGATACTGTATAGATACTGTATAGATACTGTATATATATAGTTACTGTATAGATACTGTATAGATATAGATACTGTATAGATACTGTAGGTAATATAATAAAGACATTAAACAACAGTTTATTTCTGTACCTTCTTCTTAGCAGCCCGTCCTTTGCTCTTGGCGAACTTGCTGTTGTTGTTGTCCATGGAGGCTGCTCTACGTCGAGGGGACTTCCCAGTCTTCCCTCCCTCAGGGTTTAGCATCCACCAGGAACTCTTCCCTGTCCCCTCGTTCTGCACACGGACGAACCGACTGTGGAGGGACAGGTTGTGCCGGATAGAGTTCTGGAGAGAGGGAGAGAGATGGAGAGGAGGGAGAGGAGGGAGAGATATGGAGAAGGGTGAGAGGAGGGAGAGAGATGGAGAGGAGGGAGAGAGATGGAGAGGAGGGAGAGGAGGGAGAAAGATGGAGAGGAGGGAGAGATATGGAGAAGGGTGAGAGGAGGGAGAGAGATAGAGATGAGATGGAGAGGGGTGAGAGGAGGGAGAGAGATGGGGAGGAGGGAGAGAGATGGAGAAGGGTGAGAGATGGAGAAGGGTGAGAGGAGGGAGAGAGATGGAGAGGAGGGAGAGAGATGGAGAAGGGTGAGAGGAGGGAGAGAGATGGAGAAGGGTGAGAGGAGGGAGAGAGATGGAGAAGGGTGAGAGGAGGGAGAGAGATGGAGAAGGGTGAGAGGAGGGAGAGAGATGGAGAGGAGGGAGAGAGATGGAGAAGGGTGAGAGGAGGGAGAGAGATGGAGAGGAGGGAGAGAGATGGAGAAGGGTGAGAGGAGGGAGAGAGATAGAGAGATGGAGAAGGGTGAGAGGATGGAGAAGGGTGAGAGGAGGGAAAAAGATGGAGAGAGGTAGAGAGATGGAGAGGAGGGAGAGAGATGGAGAGGAGGGAGAGATATGGAGAAGGGTGAGAGGAGGGAGAGAGATGGAGAAGGGTGAGAGGAGGGAGAGAGATGGAGAGGAGGGAGAGAGATGGAGAAGGATGAGAGGAGGGAGAGAGATGGAGAAGGGTGAGAGGAGGGAGAGAGATGGAGAGGAGGGAGAGAGATGGAGAAGGGTGAGAGGAGGGATAGAGATGGAGAGGAGGGAGAGAGATGGAGAAGGGTGAGAGGAGGGAGAGAGATGGAGAGGAGGGAGAGAGATTGAGAAGGGTGAGAGGAGGGAGAGAGATGGAGAGGAGGGAGAGAGATGGAGAGATGGAGAAGGGTGAGAGGAGGGAGAGAGATGGAGAAGGGTGAGAGGAGGGAGAGAGATGGAGAAGGGTGAGAGGAGGGAGAAAGATGGAGAGGAGGGAGAAGGGTGAGAGGATGGAGAGGAGGGAGAGAGATGGAGAAGGGTGAGAATGGTTGTGATGAGTCCAGAGCTTTCCACAAAAAGAAGAGAGAAAAAACCCACTTCCAAAAAGGGAGATGGCTTCACGGTGAGCTCAGTACTATTCTATTAAAGGGAGACGGCTTCACGGTGAGCTCAGTACTATTCTATTAAAGGGAGATGGCTTCACGGTGAGCTCAGTACTATTCTATTAAAGGGAGACGGCTTCACGGTGAGCTCAGTACTATTCTATTCTATTAAAAAGCTGCGCCGTATTGACCATTGTGTCGTTGTCATAGCTCGTATTGTGATGCGTTTGCCCTTCAAAGACCACTTGTAGGCAGCAGACAGTGGGATTGACGTAGCATCCCCTTGCCACTGAAATGCCATGTTAAGATGTATGACACTGTTTACACTGAGGCTACTTCCCAAACGGCACCCTAATTCCCTACATAAGTACACTACTTTTGACCAGATCGGCCATAGGGTAGTAGTGCACTACAGTATATAAATAGGGAATAGAGTGCCACTGGGGACTGTCGTTTCCATGTGTGCCCTTTCCTGTAACATCTCAGCATACAGACTTAAATCCCCTCCAGCTGCCTGGCTTTATAATCCCTGCTGGAGCTGGAGAAGGAGAGGAGAAGGTCACTCCTACATCTACTACCAGGTAGAGGAGAAGGTCACTACTACACCATCTAATACCAGGTAGAGGAGAAGGTCACTACTACACCATCTAATACCAGGTAGAGGAGAAGGTCACTACTACACCATCTACTACCAGGTAGAGGAGAAGGTCCCTACTACACCATCTACTACCAGGTAGAGGAGAAGGTCACTACTACACCATCTAATACCAGGTAGAGGAGAAGGTCACTACTACACCATCTAATACCAGGTAGAGGAGAAAGTCACTACTACACCATCTAATACCAGGTAGAGGAGAAGGTCCCTACTACACCATCTAATACCAGGTAGAGGAGAAGGTCCCTACTACACCATCTAATACCAGGTAGAGGAGAAAGTCACTACTACACCATCTAATACCAGGTAGAGGAGAAGGTCACTCCTACACTATCTAATACCAGGTAGAGGAGAAGGTCACTCCTACACCATCTAATACCAGGTAGAGGAGAAGGTCGCTACTACACCATCCAATACCAGGTAGAGGAGAAGGTCACTACTACACCATCTAATACCAGGTAGAGGAGAAAGTCACTACTACACCATCTAATACCAGGTAGAGGAGAAGGTCACTCCTACACTATCTAATACCAGGTAGAGGAGAAGGTCACTCCTACACCATCTAATACCAGGTAGAGGAGAAGGTCGCTACTACACCATCCAATACCAGGTAGAGGAGAAGGTCACTACTACACCATCTAATACCAGGTAGAGGAGAAGGTCGCTACTACACCATCTAATACCAGGTAGAGGAGAAGGTCACTACTACACCATCTAATACCAGGTAGAGGAGAAGGTCGCTACTACACCATCTAATACCAGGTAGAGGAGAAGGTCACTACTACACCATCTAATACCAGGTAGAGGAGAAGGTCACTACTACACCATCTAATACCAGGTAGAGGAGAAGGTCACTACTACACCATCTAATACCAGGTAGAGGAGAAGGTCACTCCTACACCATCTAATACCAGGTAGAGGAGAAGGTCCCTACTACACCATCTACTACCAGGTAGAGGAGAAGGTCACTACTACACCATCTAATACCAGGTAGAGGAGAAGGTCGCTACTACACCATCTAATACCAGGTAGAGGAGAAGGTCACTCCTACATCTAATACCAGGTAGAGGAGAAGGTCGCTACTACACCATCTAATACCAGGTAGAGGAGAAGGTCGCTACTACACCATCTAATACCAGGTAGAGGAGAAGGTCACTCCTACACTATCTAATACCAGGTAGAGGAGAAGGTCACTCCTACACTATCTAATACCAGGTAGAGGAGAAGGTCACTACTACACCATCTAATACCAGGTAGAGGAGAAGGTCGCTACTACACCATCTAATACCAGGTAGAGGAGAAGGTCGCTACTACACCATCTAATACCAGGTAGAGGAGAAAGTCACTCCTACATCTAATACCAGGTAGAGGAGAAGGTCACTACTACTGAGCCATCGCTATACCAATCATAATATAACAGAAGTACAGTTCTGTACTGAGCCATCTCTACAGACCATAATATTACAACATTATAGTACAGCTCTGTACGAAGCTATGTCTCTACACCTCTCCTCTCTCATCAACAAAGGAGCATGATGTCTTTGATTTATGTCCTTCGTAATTATAGTTGCGCTGGTTGGCGCGACTCGGCTATAGTATGTCAGAATTGAGCCGGAGGGGAGGGCTGACGTTTTATGGGCTTTAAAACCAACTGTGCTATTTTGTTTGTTTTCTCGCATTGTTTGTAACTTATTTTGTACATAATGACCGAAAAGAGTGTCTGGACATCAGAACAGAGATTACTTTTACCTTGAATTGGACGAAGAATTTTTCTTTAATGAGTCGGCCAAGAGAGATTTACTCCAGACACCCGAACAGGCACTCATCCCCATCATTAGCAGGAGAAAGAGACGGAGGTTTCGTGGAAGGAGATCAGGGGTGCCTTGTGAGGATCAGGCGACGAGTGGCTAATCTGCCTTTGCCATCGGTACTATTAGCAAACGTACAATCACTGGATAATAACGTGGACGAACTAAAAGCACGTATATCCTACCAACAGGACATTAAAAACGGTTATATCTTATGTCTCGCAGAGTCGTAGCTGAACAACGACATGAATAACATACAGCTGGCAGGTTTTACACTGTCATGGCAGGATAGAACAGCCGCCTCTGGTAAGACAAGGGGTGGCGGTCTATGTATATTTGTAAACAACAGCTGGTGCGCGAAAATCTAAGGAAGTCTCAAGGTTTGGCTCGTCTGAGGTAGAGTATCTCATGATAATCTGTAGTGGACCACACTATCTACCAAGAGAGTTTTCCTCTATATTCTTAGAAATTTAAATCCATTTTACCTCATTTCCACCAGCATGTTAAATATGAAACCAGAGGGAAAACACTCTAGACCACCTTTACTCCACACACAGAGACTTGTACAAAGCTCTCCCTCGACCTCCATTTGGCAAATCTGACCATAATTATATCCTCCTGATTCCTGCTTAAAAGCAAAAATTGAAAAAGGAAGCACCAGTGACTCGGTCTATAAAAAAGTGGTCAGATGAAGCAGATGCTAAACTACAGAACTGTTTTGTTGTCACAGACTGGAATATGTTCCGGGATTCTTCCGATGGCATTGAGGAGTACACCTCATCAATCACTGGCTTCATCAATAAGTGCATCGATGACGTCGTCCCCACAGTGACCGTACGTACATACCCCAACCAGAAGCCATGGATTACAGGCAACATTCGCACTGAGCTAAAGGGTAGAGCTGCCGCTCTCAAGCCTATAAGCCTATAAGAAATCCCACTATGCCCTGCGACGAACCATCAAACAGGCAAAGCGTCAATACAGGACTAAGTTCGAATCGTACTACACCGGCCCGACGCTCGTTGGATGTGGCAGGGCTTGCATACTATTACAGAATATAAAGGGAAGCACAACCGAAAGCTGCCCAGTGACACGAGCTTACCAGATGAGCTAAACTACTTCTATGCTCGCTTCGAGGCAAGTAACACTGAAACATGCATGAGAGCATCAGCTGTTACGGACGACTGTGTGATCACGTTCTCCGCAGATGATGAGATTAAGGCCTTTAAAAGGGTCATTATTCACAATGCAAAATTACCAGGACGTGTACTCCGAGCATGCGCTGACCAACTGGCAAGTGTCTTCACTGACATTTTCAACATGTCCCTGATTGAGTCTGTAATACCAACATGTTTCATGCAGACCACCATAGCCCCTGTGCCCAAGAACACTAAGGCAACCTGCCTAAATGACTACCGACCCGTAGTACTCACATCTGTAGCCATGAAGTGCATTGAAAATTGAAAGGCTGGTCAACATCAACATCATTATCCCAGAAACCCTAGACCCACCCCAATTTGCATACCGCCCCAACAGATCCACAGATGATGCAATCTATTGCGCTCCACACTGCCCTTTCACACCTGGGCAAAAGGAACACATATGTGAGAATGCTATTCATTGCCTATTCCTGCTATTCATTGCCAATAGCTCAGCGTTCAACATAGTGCCCTCAAAGCTCATCACTAAGCTAAGGACCCTGGGACTAAACACCTCCCTCTGCAACTGGATCCTGGACTTCCTGACAGGCTGAACCAGGTGGGCCGTCACTCACGACTACAACGGCCAGGCACGACTCCATCACCATCATTAAGTTTGCCGATGACACAACAGTGGTAGGCCTGATCACCGACAACGACGAGACAGCCTATAGGGAGGAGGTCAGAGACCTGACCGTGTGGTGCAAGGACAACAACCTTTCCCTCAACGTGATCAAGACAAAGGAGATGATTGTGGACTACAGGAAAAGGAGGACAGAGCACGCCCTCATTCTCATCGATGGGGCTGCAGTGGAGCAGGTTGAGAGCTTCAAGTTCCTTGGCGTCCACATCACCAACAAACTAACATGGTCCAAGCACACCAAGACAGTCGTGAAGAGGGCACGACAAAAAACTATTCCACCTCAGGAGGCACTACAGAGGGTAGTACGTACAACCTAGTACATCACCGGGGCCAAGCTTCCTGCCATCCAGGACCTCTATACCAGGCGGTGTCAGAGGAAGGCCCCAAAAATTGTCAATGACTCCAGCCACCCTAGTCATAGACTGTTCTCTCTGCTACCGCACGGCAAGCGGTACCGGAGCGCCAAGTCTAGGTCCAAGAGGCTTCTAAAGAGCTTCTACCACCCCAAGCAATAAGACTCCTGAACATCTAATCAAATGGCCAACGGACTATTAGATTATTATCTACGCATAAGTCACTTTACCCCTACCTACATGTACAAATGACCTTGAGTAACCTGTACCCCCGCACAGTGACCCCTGTATATAGCCTCATTCTTGTCATTTTATTGTGATACTTTAGTTTTAGTTACTTTAGTTTATTTTGTAAATATTTTCTTAACTCTATTTTCTAAAAACTGTTTTGTTGGTTAAGGGCTTGTCAGTAAGCATTTCACGGTAAGGTCTGTTGTATTCGGTAATACCTGTTGTATACCTGTTGTATTCGGTAATACCTGTTGAATACCTGTTGTATTCTGTAATACCTGTTGTATACCTGTTGTATTCTGTAATCCTGTTGTATACCTGTTGTATTCTGTAATACCTGTTGAATACCTGTTGAATTCTGTAATACCTGTTGAATACCTGTTGTATTCTGTAATCCTGTTGTATACCTGTTGTATTCTGTAATACCTGTTGAATACCTGTTGTATTTGGCACATGTGACAAATGAAATTGTATTTTATTAGATTGAGCTGTTTTGTCATGTAGTAATGTGGTGCCTGTCTGTAATTCCTTAAACATTTATTTTAACAATACATTAATTGAAAAATAAATATATTTCAAAACATATTTTTTGGTCAGTAGGTACTCAACATAACAACAAATGGGTGGAGTATGGATTGTTGTGCTCATGTGCATTTCCTTTCTAGTTGACCAATGCCTACGTCTCACTTAAAACAGTAAAACAGGTCACCACCCATTCTAATGCCCCACATTCCACCGGTATACACTACCATTCTAATGACCCACAATCCACCTGTAAACACTACACTAACCATTCTAATGCCCCACATTCCACCGGTATACACTACCATTCTAATGCCCCACAATCCACCTGTATACACTACCATTCTAATGCCCCACAATCCACCTGTATACACTACACTACCATTCTAATGCCCCACAATCCACCTGTATACACTACACTACCATTCTAATGCCCCACATTCCACCTGTATACACTACCATTCTAATGCCCCACATTCCACCTCTATACACTACACTACCATTCTAATGCCCCACAATCCACCTGTATACACTACACTACCATTCTAATGCCCCACATTCCACCTGTATACACTACCATTCTAATGCCCCACATTCCACCTCTATACACTACACTACCATTCTAATGCCCCACAATCCACCTGTATACACTACACTACCATTCTAATGCCCCACAATCCACCTGTATACACTACACTACCATTCTAATGCCCCACAATCCACCTGTATACACTACACTACCATTCTAATGCCCCACATTCCACCTGTATACACTACCGTTCTAATGCCCCACATTCCACCTGTATACACTACACTACCATTCTAATGCCCCACATTCCACCTGTATACACTACCATTCTAATGCCCCACAATCCACCTGTATACACTACCATTCTAATGCCCCACATTCCACCTCTATACACTACACTACCATTCTAATGACCCACATTCCACCTGTATACACTACACTACCATTCTAATGCCCCACATTCCACCTGTATACACTACACTACCATTCTAATGCCCCACATTCCACCTGTATACACTACCAACAACAGCAGCAAGACTTAATACTGTACTATGATGTTGCTTAGTGACACGTACGCCGGTGGAAACAGTCTCTCATCTTCTTTAGCCAGGCGCTGAGGCATTAGAAAAACAACTAAGACAAAAGAAACAGAATATTGGCAAAACCGCTCTGCAACGCCAACGGAACCGGCTTAGCAACGCCAACGGAACCGGCTTAGCAACGCCAATGGAACCGGCATAGCAACGCCAACGGAACCGGCTGTATACACTACACTACCGTTCTAATGCCCACATTCCACCTGTATACACTACCATTCTAATGCCCCACATTCCACCTGTATACACTACACTACCATTCTAATGCCCCACATTCCACCTGTATACACTACCATTCTAATGCCCCACATTCCACCTGTATACACTACACTACCATTCTAATGCCCCACATTCCACCTCTATACACTACACTACCATTCTAATGCCCCACATTCCACCTGTATACACTACACTACCATTCTAATGCCCCACATTCCACCTGTATACACTACCATTCTAATGACCCACAATCCACCTGTAAACACTACACTAACCATTCTAATGCCCCACATTCCACCGGTATACACTACCATTCTAATGCCCCACATTCCACCTCTATACACTACACTACCATTCTAATGCCCCACATTCCACCTGTATACACTACACTACCATTCTAATGCCCCACATTCCACCTGTATACACTACCATTCTAATGACCCACAATCCACCTGTAAACACTACACTAACCATTCTAATGACCCACATTCCACCTGTATACACTACACTACCATTCTAATGCCCCACATTCCACCTGTATACACTACCGTTCTAATGCCCCACATTCCACCTGTATACACTACCATTCTAATGCCCCACATTCCACCTGTATACACTACACTACCATTCTAATGCCCCACATTCCACCTGTATACACTACCATTCTAATGCCCCATATTCCACCTGTATACACTACACTACCATTCTAATGCCCCACATTCCACCTGTATACACTACCATTCTAATGCCCCACATTCCACCTGTATACACTACACTACCATTCTAATGCCCCACATTCCACCTGTATACACTTCCATTCTAATGCCCCACATTCCACCTGTATACACTACACTACCATTCTAATGCCCCACATTCCACCTGTATACACTTCCATTCTAATGCCCCACATTCCACCTGTATACACTACCATTCTAATGCCCCACATTCCACCTCTATACACTACACTACCATTCTAATGCCCCACATTCCACCTGTATACACTACACTACCATTCTAATGCCCCACATTCCACCTGTATACACTACCATTCTAATGCCCCACATTCCACCTGTATACACTACACTACCATTCTAATGCCCCACATTCCACCTGTATACACTACCATTCTAATGCCCCACATTCCACCTGTATACACTACACTACCATTCTAATGCCCCACATTCCACCTGTATACACTACACTACCATTCTAATGCCCCACAATCCACCTGTATACACTACACTACCATTCTAATGCCCCACAATCCACCTGTATACACTACACTACCATTCTAATGCCCCACAATCCACCTGTATACACTACCATTCTAATGCCCCACATTCCACATGTATACACTACACTACCATTCTAATGCCCCACATTCCACCTGTATACACTACCATTCTAATGCCCCACATTCCACCTGTATACACTACCATTCTAATGCCCCACATTCCACCTGTATACACTACCATTCTAATGCCCCACATTCCACCTGTATACACTACACTACCATTCTAATGCCCCACATTCCACCTGTATACACTGCCATTCTAATGCCCCACATTCCACCTGTATACACTACCATTCTAATGCCCCACATTCCACCTGTATACACTACACTACCATTCTAATGCCCCACATTCCACCTCTATACACTACACTACCATTCTAATGCCCCACATTCCACCTGTATACACTACACTACCATTCTAATGCCCCACATTCCACCTGTATACACTACACTACCATTCTAATGCCCCACATTCCACCTGTATACACTGCCATTCTAATGCCCCACATTCCACCTGTATACACTACCATTCTAATGCCCCACATTCCACCTGTATACACTACACTACCATTCTAATGCCCCACATTGCACCTGTATACACTACACTACCATTCTAATGCCCCACATTCCACCTGTATACACTACCATTCTAATGCCCCACATTCCACCTGTATACACTACACTACCATTCTAATGCCCCACATTCCACCTGTATACACTACACTACCATTCTAATGCCCCACAATCCACCTGTATACACTACCATTCTAATGCCCCACATTCCACATGTATACACTACACTACCATTCTAATGCCCCACATTCCACCTGTATACACTACACTACCATTCTAATGCCCCACATTCCACCTGTATACACTACCATTCTAATGCCCCACATTCCACCTGTATACACTACCATTCTAATGCCCCACATTCCACCTGTATACACTACCATTCTAATGCCCCACATTCCACCTGTATACACTACACTACCATTCTAATGCCCCACATTCCACCTGTATACACTACACTACCATTCTAATGCCCCACATTCCACCTGTATACACTACACTACCATTCTAATGCCCCACATTCCACCTGTATACACTACCATTCTAATGCCCCACATTCCACCTGTATACACTACCATTCTAATGCCCCACATTCCACCGGTATACACTACCATTCTAATGCCCCACATTCCACCTGTATACACTACACTACCATTCTAATGCCCCACATTCCACCTCTATACACTACACTACCATTCTAATGACCCACATTCCACCTGTATACACTACACTACCATTCTAATGCCCCACATTCCACCTGTATACACTGCCATTCTAATGCCCCACATTCCACCTGTATACACTACCATTCTAATGCCCCACATTCCACCTGTATACACTACACTACCATTCTAATGCCCCACATTCCACAGTACAAGTCATGGCCTGAAGCAGAGAGAGAGAGAGAGAGAGAGAGAGAGAGAGAGAGAGAGAGAGAGAGAGAGAGAGATAGAGAGAGAGAGAGAGAGAGAGAGAGAGAGAGAGAGAGAGATAAGAAGAACAGTGTGAGAGAGAGAGAGAGAGAGAGAGAGAGAGAGAGAGATAGAGAGAGAGAGAGAGAGAGAGAGAGAGAGAGAGAGAGAGAGAGACGGAAAACAAGGGAAACAGTCCTGTTTGTTATGGGTTAACAACAGCAGCAAGACTTAATACTGTACTATGATGTTGCTTAGTGACACGTACGCCGGTGGAAACAGTCTCTCATCCTCTTTAGCCAGGCGCTGAGGCATTAGAAAAACAACTAAGACAAAAGAAACAGAATATTGGCAAAACCGCTCTGCAACGCCAACGGAACCGGCTTAGCAACGCCAACGGAACCGGCATAGCAACGCCAACGGAACAACTAAACAGTAACATGATTTCCTGCAGTAAACATTAGAGCAACAGCACCTTGACATTGCTGTGTGTAATGCTGATATACCTTGACTCTGTGTCTGTTAGTGTCTGTTAGTGTGTGTGTGTGTGTGTGTGTGTGTGTGTGTGTGTGTGTGTGTGTGTGTGTGTGTGTGTGTGTGTGTGTCTATGTGTGTGTGTGTGTGTGTGTGTATGTGTGTATGTGTGTGTGTGTCTATGTGTGTGTGTGTGTGTGTGTGTGTGTGTGTGTGTGTGTGTGTGTGTGTCTATGTGTGTGTGTGTGTGTGTGTGTGTGTGTGTGTGTGTGTGTGTGTGTGTGTGTGTGTCTATGTGTGTGTGTGTCTATGTGTCTATGTGTCTATGTGTGTTTTTGGTTGTTGCCCGAGAACTAAACAGCTGGTTCAAATAACCAAATCATCATCAAGCTATAATCATTTAAATCAGCTGTGTGGTGACAGGACCGGGTTAGAAGGACGTACAAATCATGTATCTTTGTGACACGTCATGGTAAGATTGTATACTGCTAATCACCCTCACGCCATGGTAAGATTGTATACTGCTAATCACCCTCACGTCATGGTAAGATTGTATACTGCTAATCACCCTCACGTCATGGTAAGATTGTATACTGCTAATCACCCTCACGTCATGGTAAGATTGTATACTGCTAATCACCCTCATGTCATGGTAAGATTGTATACTGCTAATCACCCTCACGTCATGGTAAGATTGTATACTGCTAATCACCCTCACGTCATGGTAAGATTGTATACTGCTAATCACCCTCACGTCATGGTAAGATTGTATACTGCTAATCACCCTCACGTCATGGTAAGATTGTATACTGCTAATCACCCTCATGTCATGGTAAGATTGTATACTGCTAATCACCCTCACGTCATGGTAAGATTGTATACTGCTAATCACCCTCATGTCATGGTAAGGTTGTATACTGCTAATCACCCTCACGTCATGGTAAGATTGTATACTGCTAATCACCCTCATGTCATGGTAAGATTGTATACTGCTAATCACCCTCACGTCATGGTAAGATTGTATACTGCTAATCACCCTCACGTCATGGTAAGATTGTATACTGCTAATCACCCTCATGTCATGGTAAGATTGTATACTGCTAATCACCCTCACGTCATGGTAAGATTGTATACTGCTAATCACCCTCACTCTCTCTATGTCCTGTTCTCTATACACTGCAGGAAGTCATTCCTATTGTCCTGGGACCCTGGGACCCTTGGAACCTCAACCCCCCCCCCCCCCCCCCCCCCCCATCACATTGACAAGCAAAGAGAGTGTTCTGGGCCTGTAGTGAAGTAACTGCTATCGGCCCGATGACAGTATGTAAAATAATGTTTTAGAAGCAAACTTGGAAAACCCTGGGTACACACTAAGGTTAGTGTGCCCTGCTCTATCCCTGCTCCATCCCTGCTCCATCCCTGTTCCATCTACTCAGCAGCCTGCTCCATCCCTGTTCCATCCCTGCTCCATCTACTCAGCAGCCTGCTCCATCCCTGCTCCATCTACTCAGCAGCCTGCTCCATCCCTGCTCCATCTACTCAGCAGCCTGTTCCATCCCTGTTCCATCCCTGCTCCATCTACTCAGCAGCCTGTTCCATCCCTGTTCCATCCCTGCTCCATCCCTGTTCCATCCCTGCTCCATCTACTCAGCAGCCTGTTCCATCCCTGCTCCATCCCTGTTCCATCCCTGTTCCATCCCTGCTCCATCCCTGTTCCATCCCTGCTCCATCTAGTCAGCAGCCTGCTCCATCCCTGCTCCATCCCTGTTCCATCCCTGCTCAATCCCTGCTCCATCTACTCAGCAGCCTGTTCCATCCCTGTTCCATCCCTGCTCCATCCCTGCTCCATCTACTCAGCAGCCTGCTCCATCCCTGTTCCATCCCTGCTCCATCCCTGTTCCATCCCTGCTCCATCCCTGTTCCATCCCTGCTCCATCTACTCAGCAGCCTGTTCCATCCCTGTTCCATCCCTGTTCCATCCCTGCTCCATCCCTACTCCATCCCTGCTCCATCTACTCAGCAGCCTGCTCCATCCCTGCTCCATCCCTATTCCATCTTCTCAGCAGCCTGCTCCATCCCTGTTCCATCCCTGCTCCATCCCTGCTCCATCACTGTTCCATCCCTGCTCCATCTACTCAGCAGCCTGCTCCATCCCTGCTCCATCCCTGCTCCATCCCTGTTCCATCCCTGCTCCATCCCTGTTCCATCCCTGCTCCATCTACTCAGCAGCCTGCTCCATCCCTGCTCCAACCCTGTTCCATCCCTGCTCCATCTACTCAGCAGCCTGCTCCATCCCTGCTCCATCCCTGTTCCATCCCTGCTCCATCCCTGCTCCATCTACTCAGCAGCCTGCTCCATCCCTGTTCCATCCCTGCTCCATCTACTCAGCAGCCTGCTCCATCCCTGTTCCATCCCTGCTCCATCCCTGTTCCATCCCTGCTCCATCTACTCAGCAGCCTGCTCCATCCCTGCTCCATCCCTGTTCCATCCCTGCTCCATCCCTGTTCCATCCCTGTTCCATCCCTGCTCCATCCCTGCTCCATCTACTCAGCAGCCTGTTCCATCCCTGCTCCATCCCTGCTCCATCCCTGTTCCATCCCTGCTCCATCCATGTTCCATCCCTGCTCCATCCCTGTTCCATCTACTCAGCAGCCTGTTCCATCCCTGCTCCATCCCTGTTCCATCCCTGCTCCATCCCTGCTCCATCCCTGTTCCATCCCTGCTTCATCTACTCAGCAGCCTGCTCCATCCCTGTTCCATCCCTGCTCCATCCCTGCTCCATCTACTCAGCAGCCTGTTCCATCCCTGCTCCATCCCTGCTCCATCCCTGTTCCATCCCTGCTCCATCCATGTTCCATCCCTGCTCCATCCCTGCCCCATCTACTCAGCAGCCTGCTCCATCCCTGCTCCATCCCTGCTCCATCCCTGTTCCATCCCTGCTCCAACTACTCAGCAGCCTGCTCCATCCCTGTTCCATCCCTGCTCCATCCCTGCTCCATCTACTCAGCAGCCTGTTCCATCCCTGCTCCATCCCTGTTCCATCCCTGCTCCATCCCTGCTCCATCTACTCAGCAGCCTGTTCCATCCCTGCTCCATCCCTGTTCCATCCCTGCTCCATCTACTCAGCAGCCTGTTCCATCCCTGCTCCATCCCTGCTCCATCTACTCAGCAGCCTGTTCCATCCCTGCTCCATCCCTGTTCCATCCCTGCTCCATCCCTGTTCCATCCCTGCTCCATCTACTCAACAGCCTGTTCCATCCCTGCTCCATCCCTGCTCCATCCCTGCTCCATCTACTCAGCAGCCTGTTCCATCCCTGCTCCATCCCTGTTCCATCCCTGCTCCATCTACTCAGCAGCCTGCTCCATCCCTGCTCCATCCCTGTTCCATCCCTGCTCCATCCCTGCTCCATCTACTCAGCAGCCTGCTCTATCCCTGTTCCATCCCTGCTCCATCCCTGCTCCATCCCTGCTCCATCCCTGTTCCATCCCTGCTCCATCCCTGCTCCATCTACTCAGCAGCCTGCTCCATCCCTGTTCCATCCCTGCTCCATCCCTGCTCTGTCTACTCAGCAGCCTGCTCCATCCCTGTTCCATCCCTGCTCCATCCCTGCTCCATCCCTGCTCCATCCCTGTTCCATCCCTGCTCCATCCCTGCTCCATCTACTCACCAGCCTGTCCTGTTCTATTCTCCTCTCTTCTTTATTCCTCTACAGCTCTGCTCTGGCTTGTCCTCTCCTCTCCTCTCCTCTCCTCTCCTCTCCTCTCCTCTCCTCTCCTCTCCTCTCCTCTCCATCTCCTCTCCTCTCCTCTCCTCTCCATCTCCTCGCCTCTCCTCTCCTCTCCTCTGCTCTCCTCTCCTCAGTCCTTCCAGGACTGTGCCCTGCTCCATGTCATCCCTAGCCTGGACACTGACCCAAGACACAGTGACATTGATAGTAATGCCCAGGTCATGAGCCTCTTTCTCCCATGACCACTGACTGAGGAGGGCGCTGTCGTAACAGGGTCATTTCAGAGTCCCCAGTCAGCCAGTCAGCCAGCCAGTCAGCCAGCCAGTCAGCTAGCCAGTCAGTCAGTCAGTCAGCCAGCCAGCAAGTCACCCAGGCAGACCAGCCAGACAGACAGACAGTCACCCAGCCAGTCAGCCAGCCAGACAGACAGTCAGAAAGTCACCCAGTCAGCCAGCCAGTCAGCCAGCCAGCCAGTCAGCTAGCCAGTCAGTCAGTCAGACAAACAGTCAGCCAGCCAGAAAGTCACCCAGGCAGACCAGACAGGCAGACCAGACAGACAGACAGACAGACAGTCACCCAGCCAGTCAGCCAGACAAACAGACAGACAAACAGACCGACAGTAAGAAAGTCACCCAGGCAGACTAGCCAGACAGACAGACAGACAGACAAACAGACAGACACCCAGCCAGCCAGCCAGCTAGAAAGTCACCCAGGCAGACCAGGCAGAAAGACAGACAGACAGACAAACAGACAGACACCCAGCCAGCCAGCCAGCCAGTCAGCCAGCCAGTCAGCCAGCCAGTCAGCTAGCCAGTCAGTCAGTCAGTCAGTCAGCCAGCCAGCAAGTCACCCAGGCAGACCAGCCAGCCAGACAGACAGTCACCCAGCCAGACCAGCCAGGCAGCCTGCCAGCCAGGCAGCCAGCCAGCCAGCCAGTCACCCAGACAGCCAGGCAGCCAGTCACCCAGCCAGCCAGCCAGCCAGCCAGCCAGCCAGTCATTTAGCCATTCAGTCACCCAGCCAGTCAGCCAATCAGCCAGCCAGCCAGCCAGCCAACCAGCCAGGAATGACTACAATGTGAGAGCAGACTCGTTGGTTAGCCTAAAGCAGTGCTGGCAACACCAATGTTGTGGGTTTGATTCCCTCATGGACCTCAGAAACTGAATGTAAGTCACATGGAATAAATTAGCCTAGTGGATAGCCTAGCGGATAGCCTAGCGGATAGCCTAGCGGATAGCCTAGTGGATAGCCTAGCGGTTATGAACTGTAAGTCACATCGTATAACAATGTCTGATATAATACAAATGTCCATAAAGACATCCATATGAATATGACCATATAAAGACATCCATATGAATGTGACCATATAAAGACATCCATATGAATGTTACGTTCCCCAGTTTATGTGTTGTAGTTTGTGTATTTGCATGTGTTTTATTTCAGGAAATGGCTTCCTGAAATCCCTCAAGCAGCTGATTGGTCGACTCCAGGGCTAATTGGAGAGCTGACCCCGCCCCCTCATCAAAAGACACAGCTGTCTCCAGTTACATTCATTCTGAAGCTATATAAAAGCCAGTGTTCTGTTCAGGAGAGAGAGATTTTGGAGGTAGGGATTGCTGAGAGAGATTTTGCTAGAGATTTTTTTTTCTGGGAGGTCATTGCAGAGCGATTGTTTGTGATAGAGTTTTTTGCTAGAGGTTGATTTTGATGGGAGTTCATTGCTGGGAAGTTGGTATGTTCTGTGAGTTTGTTGCTCAGGTAGAGCTTATTTGATGTCCTTTGTTTTTTAGTTTGTTTGTGAAATTGTTATTCCCATGTTTCATTTGTTCCCAGGGGAGAAGGGGAAGGCACCTTGGGAGTGTTTAGGCAAGAGGCCCGCGGGCATGCATATACCCGTAGTATATTCACTTTATATGGACATGACCATATAAAGACATCCATATGACTATGACCATATAAAGACATCCATATGAATATGACCATATAAAGACATCCATATGACTATGACCATATAAAGACATCCATATGAATATGACCATATAAAGACATCCATATGACTATGACCATATAAAGACATCCATATGAATATGACCATATAAAGACATCCATATGAATATGACCATATAAAGACATCCATATGACTATGACCATATAAAATATAACCATCCCATATATAAAACAGAAGCTACTAGCAGAACCTTCTGTAACCAATTTGTAAACTCAATTGTAGAGTCATGGGACGGGACGGGAGGACAGGCCGTAAAAGAGGGAGAACATTCCATGGCAGAACTCCCTCTGCTTTGTGAAGAGACTCTGGCAAACACCCTGTCCAGAAAGGGTGTGTGTCTGTGTGTGTGTGTGTGTGTGTGTGTGTCTATATGTGTGTGTGTGTGTGTGTGTGTGTGTGTCTGTGTGTGTGTGTGTGTCTGTGTGTGTGTGTGTGTGTGTGTGTGTGTGTCTGTGTGTGTGTGTGTGTGTGTGTGTGTGTAAGAAGCTAGGTGGATTTGACAAA